>NW_027271202.1:0-300000 GCF_040938485.1 Diadema antillarum
TGTCTTTGAGACAAGTTGTCTACACTGCATATATAAGTTACATTGCTATAGTATCAAAATGCACTCTTTTGTGCAATTCATGTCTAGCTTCCTCCCTAATCTTACACCAGACAGCACCCACTTCATATTCTTGCAAAGATCTTTTATTCAAAATTGTTTAAAGATTAAAACAGCAGGCAGTGTATCAATACCACTCTTCTTTCTTTGTACTTATTCACAGAGGCATATAATCCATCGCATGCAGTTACTGGCAAAAAATACATCTAAGCAAAAGACAAAGGAATGCGAATAGAAGTACATGTATTTCATTCATTATCTTCAATGTATTTTTGGTATTAAAGAACAGTGTACACTATCTACTTGTATTTGCATCAATATTCTTTGTTTTCTTTCTTTACTAACTCACTAGTATGTCATTGAATGAATAATTCAAATAAATGTGGTGCATCAAATGTCAAACAAGAAATCAAATCATAACTATTGTGCTTCTTTATGAAAATAATAAGAGGGCTATACAATTGTATAAATACTGTTTGCTTTATTCTGTCTGGTATGGCAGGTACCAATACATGTCTGTCTACTATCCAAACTATGGCAGCATGCAACCTTTTTTTTTTTTCTTGGGGGGGGGGGGTACTGTGTATAATTCATCATAAGAGAAATAATGTCTGAATTTTTAGTTTACTCTGCATTAGAAGAATGCTTGCAAAAAAATATGTAATCAACATAAAATTTTGAAGGGTTGTGCAATGAAGAGGTAAATGTACGTACATGCATGTCAACCACATTTTTCATACCCCAAAAAAGACACACATACATTATACAGAGATTGCCACTTGTAAATTTCTAATTCACACTCAATCATCCTAAATCTTTGCTGACATTAGGTGTAACACAAACCAGGAAAAATCAGATCTGCATAAAAGTAACTGGTACCATTACACTGGTTAAATACCAGCGGTTAAAGTTTATGTTAATACCTTTTTCTATTTACAAACTGTACATTGCCCCTGACAATCTGAAAGCTTGCTTGGGAATTACAGTACTACAGTACGCTGTAACTTTACACAGTACTGTCACAAAGCAGACAAAGCATGGTGTCTGGTCAGGCTAGGGAATTACCGGACACAGCCGATGCTAATCCACAAGGTTTTTTTTTGTTTTTGAATAATGCATGGACAAAAGACTTCAAGTATTGAAAAGAATAGGCGCACAGTGGTGGCATGTTGGTGGAAAACTCATGATCCTGTTTATCCACGTGAAAAATATAATGTACTGAATTAAGTATGTGGTAAGGTAGGCTATTGTAGCATACATCCAGCATTTTTACGCATGGTGTGTCATAATATATCACATGCACATACATGTAGACTTCTGATCTTTAATAATCTTAGATACAATAATGTATATATACAAAAGCAGTTACCATACAAAGAGAGATAATGGAGTGTATTCAACCATACACACTTGTTGTGTGTATACATGTATGTGTGTATAGTTTTTTTTTTTTTGGGGGGGGGATTGGGAGGGGTTTAGTTATCTTTGAGCTACAACTTACAATGTGTAGATGTGATAGTACAGTGTATGTGTAGGAAAAAAATCCCAGTAAGAGGATTTTAGCTGGAAAATGTGATCTGATCCAATATGTCCTGTCACACATTAAAGGTAAAGTTCACCTTCATACAGTAGACATGTGGGTTGAGTGAATGCAGCAATATTAGTAGAACACATCAGTGAGAGTTTGAGCAAAATCGGACAATCCGTTAAAAAGTTACATGTATGAATTTTTGAAGTTTCTGCTCAGTCACAGCTGGATGAAAAGACTGCTATAGCTTGTGATATCACATGAGTACAACAATATAAAGAAAGAATAAAGAAAATTCAACATACACCATGTATTTCCATTTTTCTCGCATTTCAAAAGAACACTCGACTTCTCTCTTTCAGAAGGCAGGGGGAATAATATTACCCTTAACATACGTCAGTAGCAAGTTGAAGAACTGTGCACTTTATTCAAAAAGTAAAGTTTTGTGAAATTCTCTTTTTATTTTCCTTTATAGTTGTACGCATGTGACATCATACACTGTAGTAGTCTTCTCTTCCAGCAGTGACTGCGCAGATACTTAAAATATTCGTAACTTTTGAACGGATTGTCCAATTTTCCTCAAATTTTCACTGATGTGTTCTACTAATATTGCTGCATTCTCTCAATCCTTATGTATATGAAGGTGGACTTGTCCTTTAAGGCATACATGTAAATTGTATGTAGGTCCTTCACACATGTACATCTCCACATGTACATATATCATGGAATAAATATCGTGTACATGTCTTCAAGTTCATGTATTGTCTATGTGGTATTTATTGTACATTGTTGTCCATGTACATGTATACATACAGAATCACGTACAATTGTACTAATACACTGTAAACATATTTTGTAGCAACATATTTCAGTTGATTACTTTGCTGTATGATATGTATGTATACACATGGAGCTGCATCCTCATAATCCAAATATACCACAAAAATTGTACAATATTGTAAATGTACCTTTTAAAGGTACATGGTCCCAGTGGCTTATTCAAATGCGTACACGGGTGCACGGTGCAAGTTTCCTATAGAGACCTATGCTATTGTAAGATGGAGAAATAGGGAGTTTATACCTTAAAACAGAACAAACCTCATGTAATTTATAAGTGTCTCTTGATTGACCAAGTAAAGAATTTATCCCCATTTCCTGCCCCAATTATACTGTCTAAATATACGACCAGTCCAATCCAAAACCCTATGTACACTTCCCAGCTTTATAGTCTCATATCCTTTTATTAACAAGACCATCAAACCTCCAATGAAACTTCCATTCAGAACCCAACCATCTTTCTTATTACTTTGGTTAATCTCTACTCAATAGTTAATCCTTCCCTTTGTCCTCAATCAAGTTTAAGTAAATTCAGACTAACTGTGTTTACAATTCCCACCGTCAGTCCCTTACACAGTACTGTTCAATGAACCTATAATCCTCACATCAGAGACCCTCTCCTACTAATCTCTTAACTTCTATCCATGTCCCTATATATCTTATGCTTCTGGAGTTGAGGAATCAATCTTACTCCGGCCCCGACTCCGTTCGGTCATGTGCCAAGAAGGAGTGGAACAGTATTCTTTATATATATACTACCGATAATATTCCCTCGTCAATATCATGCACCATTCTGGAATTCCTGATTATTATATCTAATAAACTAAATTGTATATCTTGGAACCACCACCTTGTCTCCTGCATGGACTAATGTTCGATTGTGGCTTGACATCGTATACTATAGTTGAGAGTGCACACCACGCTACCAACACCATTAAAACCAGCACTCTTACAGTGGTGGCAGCGGTGGGATGTATGCAATCAGTGTATTCTAGTTTGTAGTTTTGTCATTTATGTTAAGTATTTTTTTTAACGTACGGTAATATAATTTTTGTTAATTCTAAATTTAATGTATATTGTTACCTCAGTATGTATTGGTTACTATGCTATGTGTAGGCCATGCTGTTTTTCCTACACCTCTCAAGACAATGATATGTCCCCTGGAAAATAGGTTTCTTTGGTGATTTTTTTTTTATACCTCATCTGCAAGATTTTGTACACATCAATCTTCTTTTTAATTATTTCACTAATTTGTTAATTATTAATATGCTACTCAATTTGATTATGTTTTGTGTAGCAATCATTTCTATTATGTTTACATGTCAACAGTGTTTTCTTATAATTTTTTTTCTCTCCGTAAATGCATTAGAATTTCTTCATTTGTCAGTCGTTTGAACTCTTTAAATATTGCAGTATATAATTATGAAACGAGGACGTTTCTTTTTGAAAGATTGGACGAATGTAAGATGGAGAAATAGGGAGTTTATACCTTAAAACAGAACAAACCTCATGTAATTTATAAGTGTCTCTTGATTGACCAAGTAAAGAATTTATCCCCATTTCCTGCCCCAATTATACTGTCTAAATATACGACCAGTCCAATCCAAAACCCTATGTACATGTACACTTCCCAGCTTTATAGTCTCATATCCTTTTATTAACAAGACCATCAAACCTCCAATGAAACTTCCATTCAGAACCCAACCATCTTTCTTATTACTTTGGTTAATCTCTACTCAATAGTTAATCCTTCCCTTTGTCCTCAATCAAGTTTAAGTAAATTCAGACTAACTGTGTTTACAATTCCCACCGTCAGTCCCTTACACAGTACTGTTCAATGAACCTATAATCCTCACATCAGAGACCCTCTCCTACTAATCTCTTAACTTCTATCCATGTCCCTATATATCTTATGCTTCTGGAGTTGAGGAATCAATCTTACTCCGGCCCCGACTCCGTTCGGTCATGTGCCAAGAAGGAGTGGAACAGTATTCTTTATATATATACTACCGATAATATTCCCTCGTCAATATCATGCACCATTCTGGAATTCCTGATTATTATATCTAATAAACTAAATTGTATATCTTGGAACCACCACCTTGTCTCCTGCATGGACTAATGTTCGATTGTGGCTTGACATCGTATACTATAGTTGAGAGTGCACACCACGCTACCAACACCATTAAAACCAGCACTCTTACACTATCGACTCCTCTTTATGCTTATTGTACGCTGCGATCCATTTCCCCGAGCCTGAAGAAGTCCGCTCCACTGTAGTCAGTGGTCCAATCACAGTTCAGCTCTCGAATGATTCAGCTGAGGGGGATGACAGCTTTAGCAAACTTCTTTTGTGATGTCATACTAAGAAGCACATACATATGCACGCATCCTGGCATTACTACACACTGCATGACGTGCAGAGAAGACAACGAAGGCAATGTTACCTAGCAACACCTACGCGCTTTACTTTTGATGACAGCTCAACTACGGAAATCTTTGTATCAATGCTAACGGTGATCGGCACTATCATTCAACAGCGCCCTCTACACTACCAGGACTATGCGCCTTTAAACCCTTGTTATGCCCCCTTTTTTTTTCTTGCAACACTGCATATTATATACAACTGCAGTATGCAAACCAGGTACTTAATCATTACACATTGCTACAAATGTTGTACCTGTAGCACTGTATTTGGCCAGAGCAAACAGGTGAAATACTGTGCAACGTATATAATGTCAAGTTCAACAACTTGGGATGGGGAAATTACTGGTAGCCTCTTGCATACATACATACAATATTGGTATTTGCCGAACAAATTTGTGGGATATTTACACATACACTATACATACATTCGTAAAGTACTGTAGGCCCTACAATTGTACCTACGTGTACAATTGCATGACATTTAACAAGGCTGGCTAACTTGCTCAGCATTCGATAGCAAGTGACTTCAACTTCTTGTAACACATAGCAAACTACACATCACACTGTAACTTCACCCAAATACACAGTGTGTGTAATATACTTTGTATTGTATGTACAATGTATGTGTTGTAGTACGCAAATGTTATACGTGTAATTATTTTATAAGCACAAGTGTACATTGTACAGGTTGTATGGAAGGCATTATTTACCATTTGTATATGAAACAAAAACCCACCTTTAGTGCTTTAAAATAGTTCTTAAATGTGAGTCTTCTAGGAATAGAAAGAACCAATGTACAAATGTTAATCAGATCAGAATAACAGTTATAAAAAAATGATAAAAATTGTTTCTAGAATTATCTGTCAACAGTTATGGTTTATTGAGAAAAATAGTGATATCTCCGTATAGTTTAGGCTTTATTGCAAAATTTGTATAGGTATGGTAGGATATCTTGTGATACAACTGACCAACAGTTATATATGCATCAAATGTGATAAATCGAAATTTTTGTAAATCACTGCTCCCAATGGTAACAGTAATAATCACAGCTGCTGCAAAAGCACACTAATGGTATTCAGAAAAGAAAATCAACCTTGTCAGAAAAAAAAAAATATTTTGTCAAAGATCTTAAGACAGGACAGAGCATTTTATTTTGTATTCACCTTTCTAAGATTTGCATTTAAATGATCAGGTCCATCTGAATATTTATGGCCTCATGTGGGAAAGATTAATGATACTTTTAGTCTCAATCATAGAATAGTAGAGAATAGAATGAAAATAACCCAACTGTAAACTAAAATCTCAGGAGCGTCTGTCTGTGAGCAATCTCTAATCACCTTTACCTTGAGAAAAAGATCAGTGATACCCATTAGTGCTGTATGAAATTTGATGATAAGTAAATATTTCTCATTTGAGATACATACTGTGTTAATTTCATTTAGAACTGCTTCTGTCTGTACAGCACAGAATTTGTAGAATTATGATACTGAGGGCAGCCATGAGGAGGAAATTTTGAAGATGGTACTACTTTATTACACAGAATTTACAGAATAGTACAGTGGTGTACAGTGTACAAGAAGAGAGAATTCTGTACTTTATGCAATAATTATGCTATTAGGGTTTACAATACCTGTTGAAGAAAAGTACCAAGTTTACTCAGGCAGGGGTCTATGGGAAATTACATGTATGCATATTGTAGCAAAATCAGCCTGTCCTCAATGGGTTGAGAATTATCATGTATGTTGTAGGTGGTGGTTTTAAAGAGTTATCCATTATTGCCTTGGTAATACATGTACACTGTACTTGTCTGCAAAAGTGAGATACAAATGTATGACTACCGTACATCTAAGAACAAAAGACTGTACGTAAGTGCATTTCGGATATGCTCAAGCAAGACATGTCAATGATCACTTTGTATTCTGAAAGTACTGGAGTAAGACTACCGGACAGACAAGAGAAGAAAAGGCATCTAGAGGACTTTGTAGCAAGTAAAGGAACTTGAGAAAAGAGCTCAAATGGACTGCACTAGATATGCACGAAGCATCACACCCTGAATGCATGCAGCCACGGACTCTCCATTACCGATATTGAACTTCCCCAACACATGGGGGGAAGAATCTATACTCGGTACATACTGTAAGGAGGAGCTCTGTGGGGAATTGGATCTTTAGCGAGAAAACACCTGATAGCCCGTATCATCGTGGGAGGACAGCATGATGCCTTAAGTTGCCAACTACGTCGCCCGGCTAGCAACAGCCCCGTCACTGTCTTGTGGTTTCATCGTCAGTATCACGCTAGAACCCCGGGAGATTAGGTGTTAAAAGGTACAGCCTTGTTTGAACTGCATTATGGGCCATAACACATGCTCGTAGAGTTTACACATGAAGAAGCTGAACATGCTCAAGCTCAATTAAGTTTCATCCGTACCTTTAATGAAAACACTCTCCCTAGTCATTAATAGGCCGTAGCACACACACACACACACACAAGCAAAGATGTCTTATCTTCTAGTTTGTTTGTTTGTTTGTTTGTCAGGACTGATATATATCGTAATGAGGTATATCCAACAATTGTGACACTGAAGTGGAATTCAGTGACCAAAGCTTCCTCACTTCTGTTTCTGACCTGAGAGAATCTGCTAATAAGCAGTCTTGATGCTGTTTTTTTTTTTTATACCTGCTGTGCACAAATAAACATTCATTGAAACTATTATGAAGGAAACTTGATAAAAGGGGCGACTGACACTACATAAAGGTAAAAGTGATTTGAAATGAAATGAAAATGAACATAATAATATGTATACTGTACACTTTGCCGAGTAACTGTCTGCATCTTACAGTTCCCCCAATGCAATCACGTATACACACAGTGTATACAATTTGTAGATCTGTATGTACAGAGTACTAAAGCTAATCATGTGTGATATTCCTCAGTTAGTGGTGTATTTTTTATTTGTATTTTTGTCTAGCTGACATTTTGTCTGCCTTTCATTACTCTCCCACTTTGTGCTATTCTATAGAATACAGATAGTAGAGTGAACTGTCATTTTCCGTTAGCAAACAAAATACACTATATTTTGTGTGATCAGTTGAAATATGCAACGCTTTGTTATTCTCTTTCAGCCACCGTTCTGAGTGAGCGCTCTCTCCTGCTATGGAAATCCATACAGAAATTGCAGTCATGCAATACAGCATAGAGAAAGAGAGTGAAAAAAAGATATAATTGTATACATGTATGTATCTTCAAAAATGGTGGAAATTATCACTGCAGTTTACCAAAAGAGGACTTGAAAGCAGTGCCCTGCATTCTATTTCTATAAAATGCCCCTTGTGCAGGCTACACATACATGTAATAAACCTCCCCTGAACCACACAAGTTCATATTATACAAAATATTGTACATATCTTGTGTAGGCCGACTTATTGATTGTATACTGTATAATTTGTAAACTAGCAGTATAGGGTCTATTTGTCAGAGCTGCCACAGTTGCTGAGCTAAATCTATATCAACAATTTACATTGTCTGCCAATATGGCACACTTGTCTTGTTTCATATGAACACATCTTGTGGACAGATGAAAGTCTGAGACAGGACAAAAAAGGCCTGAATATTTTTTTTCCAAGTTTCATCTCCATCATCAGTGCAAAAAGCACTAAGAGATTTATAATACAGTATGCTATGAGCTCTGCCTCTACTGTAACTCTTCATTCTGTAGCACTTTCATCCTGAAGCAAAAACTGCCTTTAAATAAACAGTATTGATTCTGTTTATTTACACAATAATCAAGAAGCAATAAGCATTGATTGTTACACATTGTACATGCATACACTGTACACTATATCATTAAAATACACTTACAAATGTAGATGAAACAAAAGTGACACATTGAATAATTATTTATACTTCATAGATTCTGTGTTAAAATCACCATACAATGATTATTTCTTCTGGGGTTTTTTTCACAGAAATCATAGTTACACGTATGCCATACAGTGTACATGTAGACACTGTAGTTTGCAATGTGTTTTTTGAGCAAAGCCTTATAAACAAACATCTTCATCCGCCTGGAGGTCTCTTTTTAACTCAGGCCTATTGAATCTGGGATAAAATTACTGACTTCAAAACAAGCCCATTGATTATTGAATCTGGGTTTAAATCACTGAATTCAAGTGCAATAAACCAGAAGGCCCCTAGAAATACAATGTGTACTCCAAGGGATGGTTCCAAGTCCATGAGCACTGGGAAAGGCTTTGTGAAGGGGATTGGAGAAGATTATTGCAGAGCTCTTTAAATCTAGGAACTCTGGCAATGGCTATAGTTGTATATGATGAAGAAAAAAAAAAAGAAATACAGATACCCCCCTTGTAGTATCTGAAAGATGCTACTGTAAGTCCAAAGTGTGCTACACTATTGTACGTGCACACTTTATGTACGCTTTGGGGGCTGTTTTACTGAGGGCTAAAATCAATCCTAAGTTCAATTCAATTGATCTTAGGGAGAATGGTGGGATCAATCAGTCCAGAGAAGTTAGGAACTGTTTTACCAAGCCATTTGGGAACAAAATTTTGCACCCACCTTGCCGCATTTTAGAACAAATCTTGAATGCCTACATACCGTATGTGGGTATCTCTTCCAAGTACATAGATCTGATATGAATCTGTCCCAGCGCTTGGTTCATTAATAAACTCGATATAGTTTCCATGCTAGTGAAATAGGGCCCTGATCTTAGTGCAAGTATACATGTACAATTTGTAGTTGTAATCTGTTGGGATAGTACATGTTTTCACAAACTTTGCGTATACACCTTTGTATACATGTAACTGTTTGTTTCTGTTATCTCAGTTGAATCAATGTTCTGTGTTGCGAAGGAGAAATATATGGCAACTTGCAATTATATCTTGAATATTACAATTGTACACTGTATCTCAAGCTTACAGAGCTGGTATGTTATCATTATTATTGTTATTACAGTGTATGTCTGCTACAATTACTGCTATAATAATTCTCGTTGTTACATCACATCATCATTTTTATCACTGGCAGCAATTGCTTTGCTTTGTTTTCTGCCTAAAATAAGAAATGGAAATAGATTTATAATGGAGAAATACAGACTTAATTCATGTGTATATTTAACAGGCAGTACAAGGTGCTAACAACTATATGTTACAATGTACATTCTAATATTCCAGTTCCTATACTAATAATTTTCCTATACACACACCATTGAAGTACAAATCTGACTAAATTGGAATGATAGAGTCGCCAATTGGAAAACTTAAAAAGAAAGTGTGATGAAAGAGCTGACCTGGTCCAATATCATTGATCAATGCTAAAAGGCACAGCTGGTGTTGAGGAGAATTATACAGTGTATAGTGCATTTGGATCGGATAATAACAAGGCTATCACTGTGGAAAGAAGAAAAACACAAAAACAAAACAATTTCTTGAAATCTAAGAGGCAAACAGCCTGTCACAATCCATAAGGAAGTCTTGGATCAAGACAGTGCAAAATATGCTGAAAAGAAGGCAATTTTCCATCAGTAGAGGCATGGTGGCTTATAGGATTGCCTTCGTAAATGGTTGGTTGCAGCTCCGTATGGGTCAGAAGGCAGGATCAGTCTGCCTGGGTGCAAGTAACCCCGTAGGGAGCAGTCAAGCCATCACAAGCCATCATCTCCACTGAGCAGGAGACAGATGCCTAATTACTAAATATTTGTAGGAAGCCTTGGAATGCATTCCATGCTGACCACGTATATTTAACCCATTAAATCCTGGGGTAATATTGCTCCTGAATTTTATCATCTACAATACAAACCCTGCACATGTACAGTACATGTAATCATCAAATTGGCAACTCAGTATGTCACAGTATGCTTTAATATATTCAAAAGCAAAGATTAGTTGAACCGGTGAGATTTCATTCAAGGCATAATTTACCATTTGCACATGAAACCCCCCCCCCCCCCCAAAAAAAAAAAAAAAAAAAAAAAAAAAAACTGGCAGCATTCATGCTTTAAAATAGTTCTAAAATATGAATTAGGGATAGTAACAACCACTGTAAAATTTTGAATCAGTAAATTCGCTGTTATTCAATGTTACTGTAAGTATTGTTAAATATACAAAATGTGAGCAATAAAATGATAAAAGTGTTTCCAGACTAAACCGTCTACAGTTACAGTTTATAAAAATTGAGAAAAATACTGATATCTCCTTATATTTTAGGTTTTACTGAAAAAAAAATTCATATAGTACAGTGTAGGATGTTTTGTGGTACAACAAACCTACGCAGGGGTATGCATCAAATGTGATATCTTGAACATTTTTAAAACCACTACTCCCAAAGGTAAACAGGACCTTTAACCTGTACAATATCAAAAAGAGAAGTTTGCCAGTGTGAGAGACAAATCAACCTGAAGAGTGTTGCTACACTGTACTTCAAAAGACAGAACTAATACTAGCTAATTCATGGACTGTGATTCTGTGAAAATTCTGCAACCAGAACAAATGAAAGGAATGTTAACAACAAAAGTGAACGAGAATTTATCATTCTATCTTGCGAAATGCGGAAGATTGATAGAGTACATACTATGTGTAACACTGAAAATATGAGTGCAGCATATGATTTCCTTAGTTTTATTAGAAAAACAAAACCATGAAAAAAAATAATAAGATCACATTCAGTCATTATTTGCCTGCTGATTTTAACTGCCTTCTTTCTTCATGTCTCAGAATTCTTCACATTGACTTTCTCCTACATCCTTATGATTTAAATATCAAAGCCAGTTGGACCCTACACAAAGTGGCTTCATCAACAATTTTGCATTCACACCTGAACTTGTCCTGTTCTTTATACCTGGTACAGTATCTCAAGGAAACAGTAAAGGACAATTACAAATGTACATACTGAACAATTAAAAAAAAAACATGTTGACCTTAAAAAAAAAACAAGGTAAAGATTACCATGAACTTCATACACTATACATGTATGTGTCAGAAACAAGGGTTTGGGTACCAACAGGCTTAATTGTGAAGACAAGCAAATTTTATAGCTAGTTGCTTTTCTCTTTTCTTTTTCCTTTTTTTTTTTTGGGGGGGGGGTCTATTTTGTTAGCTTAGGTGCACACTAGCAAAGCAAAAATATACTGTATATAATGATTGGAGAGTTTTATTCTTATACTCTTATTAATCTCTAGTTTAACAAATATATTCATATCTTCACCACAGGCTTATACTACAGAATTACGAGGAATTAACAGCAACTTTCTTGTGAGTCACTAATGACAATATACAGTACATGTACACTGTACTAGGAAACAACAACTTTGTTGCTTATCAAACATGATGTTCAAAAGCATAATGGTAAACTGGAATTACAGAAAACAAAGAGTGATAAAGAAGATAGAGCAGAATAAGAGATGTAGGCATTGAGTATGTACAGCTGTATGTACCTCATCCAATACAACATGTCCTGCATAGTATGTTGCATTCTTTCTGCTTGTAAAATTCATTCATAAAATTGAAGTTCTAGTTCAAATTTTGGTTTGAAAATGTATACAGTTTGATGTTAATTGTCATGACAAAAAAAGAAAGAAGAAAAGCCAACAGTCAAGAGACAGGGAGAGGGAAAAGGAAGGGAGAGATTAATATTGCTTTCTGAGGAAGATAAGGAGCAAAATAATTACATGAATAATTACATAAATTATAAACATAAAGCAGCAATTGTGGCGATACATTTTGGGCTCCGATCTTTAATCCCCCACAGAAGAGCAATGATGTCGATATCAGTATGAATCATACAAGTGTACACATGTACATGTATAATGTACAGTTGTACTTGTCAGACTTTTACAGCTAGTTGTTACATATTCATGCACTATGAACTTTTCTCTGTAGTCCATTTTTTTTTTTACATCGGCAAGATATTTCATCTTCAATTCTTGCTCCTTCTGAATAATAATATTAGCCTAAAGAGGTAAGACAATCTAGGTAGCAAAATGTATCATGTACATGTACACATAATGTATAGCTGTACACAACAGACTAATTTGTAAATGAATGTGTATGCTATAAGAACAGCATGGAAATTTTATAATGATCATCCTGATGCATTAGGAAAGGAAGACACAAATGGTTCCAACAAATAAATTTTGAAAAATGAACATCGCCTGATACATGCACAGTTTACATGTATCTCATGAATGTCATGAATGCTATATTTTATTTTCTACATTCTCCTTTATGGTATGGCTTGGAAAAATTTGACTTTTTTCACATTTTACTTCAATTGTAGAACCAAAAACAGTAAACAGAATATCTCAGACTAATACCATCACTGCTGGCCTGTATGTAGACTGTGCATCATCTGGATCATTCACCATATTTTAAACATATGTTGTACATATTATTGTAAAAAATGCATTCAATCTTGATTAATCATGTATACATTGAGTGTATTTTATATACAAAGTACACTGTACATTTATCTTTCATGTGTGTGTATGTGTGTATACAGCAAGTGTACATCACATCAGTATATACAGTACGCGCAATAAGAAACGCCTCCGTCAATTTCGTTTTCCAACGAAAGTTCGTTATCGATCGAGTAGCAACGAAATTTGGACGAAATTTGGACGAAATTTCGTTATCGATCCAGTAGCAACGATTCTGACGCTTTGTGGACGCATTTCACGCACGACCGCCCGCTCAATTTCGTTCGGCAAATGCGTTGCTCGTTCGGAAAATGCGTGTTCGGAGCTCGGCAGTTTCGTCCAAATTTCGTTAAAAGCGTCCGTGATCCAAGGCGCACATGGAATACAGTACACACGTGTGTGTGTAGTGGCCACATCCACAGCCGCTAGCCGGCAAGAATCACTGCAAGATTAGACTCAACAGGGAGGTGCTAAAGACTCAACAAGTACTAGTAGTAGCACAGCGGTCGGGAATGAGAACAGTAGACAGGCGTGGAATTCACCTGATTCACATAATACTATTAAGAATGGTAACATGTATACATACATCGATGCCGTTTTCATTGAAGCAATTTGTAAAAGTTTTAGTTTCCCTTACCCTAGCTGTAAGTATGGCACCGTTAGCAGATTATTCACTGCATTTGTAAGTCACCTGATACATCACATGTTGGTATGCGGGCTGCATGTAACTAGGGAATGTGCACGTGTGGGAAAGGCGAGTGCGCCGTATGTGCGTCGCAATTGCCATGGCATGGCTCGCTCGGCTGAACGAAACAGAGATGTACGATACATGACAAGACCCAGTATAAGGCCTACTAATTGTTCACGTGTTGTTTTTTTTTTTTTAAAGGAGAAAATAAACAACTGTTGATCATGAAATAGACTAAATTACCAATCAGAGATCATTCGGGTTCATAGTATTTAAGAGAAATCACGCAATTTTGGCGAGGGTGAACCCACAGGAACCCACAGGAACCTTATCGTAGAATGCCGACCAAAAAGAAAATGGTTTCACTAAAATTGCGTGTACGTAAAATCCATTTGAGTATAGAAAGAAAATTAACCCCCAAAAAGAGGAAAAAAGAAATCAGAAGGATTTGTTCGCCGTTATTTGGTCATTAAATATATTTTCTTTCTTCAGCAATTGCGCGTTACATTGCCCGTTTTTTTATTGAATCAGGGCCCTGTTGCATAAAACCCTTACCGCTGGACTTACCGCTCCTTTCTATGCGGTAAGTCTTAAATCAGCGGTAAATTTTATAATCATTGATGCTGACGGTAGTTACTATTGAAATTCAATGGTAAGTTTTATGCAACGGGCCCCAGAAAAGCAAAAAAAAAAAAATAATATTCAAAACAAGACAATAGTTTGATATCGTTTATTTCTTTATTGGACAGAGAGATAATTCAGACGGTACGTGGAATTTTCAAAGCGACTAATTCAGACTGATTCTTAGTTTGACTTGGCTCTTTCTTTCTTTCTTTTTTATTTTATTTTTTTTTTGGGGGGGGGTTGAGGTTCATGTTCGTTGTACCCATGCACCCATAAGGTTCATTAGGACGAAAATGAAACATTCAGATACACGCGACTTCCCTACACGAAAAATAGATGTTCGTAAATGTGATAGTCAAATTATGATTCATAATTCGAAAATGCACGAATGTTTGTGATTGGATAGGTGCGTTATTGTCGAATTAGCAAACCTTCGGAGTACTGTAGTATCGAGCCTGTTGTATTCAAGGATAAACGAACTTTTGAAATAATGAATTTTATATTCAGAGTAAGACAATAAGTTTAATTCTTATATACCTGTAGTTTGACATCGTTTATTTCCTAGTTGTGAAGCGGGAAGCGAGAGATAATTCTGAAAAGAAGTATATATACAGTCATGCAGACGGAACGTGAAATATTCAAAGCAGCTATGAGATTAAATCTTAAGTTGTTTATTTGTTTGTTTGATTGCTTGTTTGTTGTTATGCTCAAGCGTTGGTGTAATTATATATACATTTTTTTTTTTTTGGGGGGGGGAGGCATTTTTGTAGTACCCAATGCACGTAAAGTTCGCTGATGCGAAAGTGATAAAATGTTCCGTAACACGCAAATTCCCTACACCTTGTACAGATGTTCGTACCTAGTGTGAAAATAAAATGTATTACTATTATTTTGTTTCCCCCATTGTTCGATGGGTATAGCAAACCTTCGGAGTGTCAATCCTTTCGTTTTCGGATAAACGAACTTCCTTAACTCACAACACCATGTTTCAGAGTAACAAACTAGTCATTATTTTATTCGGGCATTGGGAATAGTTCAGGAATAAAATATAGAAGGGAGGAAAATCTTTAAGGCAAGAATTACGATGGATTCTTAGTTTGAAATCATTTATTCATTTCCGTGGTGTTCATTATTCCGAAAAAAAGAAAACGGGTGCGCTATTCCGATGGTTACGGCGTTATTTCGAATCCGAAACACGCATATTCCTTGTGCCTATCCATGTTTGTTGATTCGAAAATGTAATCATGCTGCGGGTAACTGCTATAGGGGGCCATATATATTGTTTTATTTCTGTCTATCGTTATATTATTATTATTATCATTATTATCATTATTATTATTATTATTATTATTATTATTATTATTATTATTATTATCATTATTTTTATTATTATTATTATTATCGTCTTTAACATTATTAACCAATGTTTTGATTAACGAGCATTTTGTGGGCTGTTTTTTTTTTTTTTGGGGGGGGGGGGGGGGCATTGCCCGATTAGCAAACCTTCGGAGTGTCAATCCTTTTGTTTTCGGACGAACGAACTTCCTTACCTCAGAAGAAGAAATCAGGGTAACAAACTAGTCATTATTTTATTCGGGCATTGGGAATAGTTCAGGAAAGAAATATAGAAGGGAGGAATCCGAAACACGCATATTCCGTGTGCTTATACGTCATGTTTATTGATATGCTGCGGCTAAGGGCCTATTGGAGGTCGTTATACCTTTCGTTTGGTGTACGATTTCTTTCGTTTCATATCACTTTATTTGTTCCTTTCATATTCTGAAATATTTAAAGGTAATCTTTCAATTGCCTCGCACTGTGTATATATACATGCATTTTCGTAACGGCGATTTCGCGCTTTGCTGCAGTATTTCGAAGGGTGTTTGATGCCAGCCGCTTCGGTGTGCTCTGTGGTAATGTTTATGTGGTTGTCAGGGAGGTTGTTGATACTTTGTCTGTTGACATTTATTTTCGTACAGGCATGGGCGGATCCAGGAATTCTGTACAGGAGGGGGGAGGGGCGCAACTAATATTTCTGGTGCCACTTCCGGGTTTCACTTCTATTTTTTTTTTCCACGATAAATAAAGGGGGCGTGCGCCTCATGCGCCCCCTCTGGATCTGCCACTGTTACGTGTTTATCTCGAGTGATGGTGATCGTGTTTCTAAATGTTTATAAAAAAAAGGACAAAATTATCCGAGTGATGCCTGATGATAGTGCAAGTGATGATAATCAACGATGCTGATGTAAAAGACGGCTTGCTGTGGATGCTGAGCGTACGTGCCCTTCGTTTATTTAAATAAGTTTTCCCTCTTTTACTCTTCTTTCCCCTCCCAAGAATGATAAAAAAAGAAAATACCTACACCTCACAACAAAAGGAACCACGTGTGAACAACCATCGTTAAGTTCAATCGAAATGTTCATTATTAGCAAAGAATAAGGGGAAAACACGAGTGACGGAAAATGATAGAAGCGACGAGATTGTCATCTTGTGTATAATGCGGTCTCTTGGGATTGGAAAAACCCCACCCTCTCCCTTTGTGGAAATTTCCACAAAACCAGGTGCGTGCCAGACCCCAGGTGCCAGACGAAAGAATGCGCGCATTTGGTGTAGTATATCGATCGAAGAACTCGCGGGTGAGTTGAGTTAAAGGAATCATTGCAAAGATGTTCTGATGTTCTGGTTCCCGAACTGTTAAAAAGGAATTGATTAATCACTCAAAAATGCAATCACAGATTTATATGAAAAGTCTCATATGCCTAGACAAATTCACTGAGATGTCCTATGTGATGCAGCCACCACCCGATTAAACGGCAAAATCATGACAATAAAATTTCACGCTCATCAAAACTGCCTATTACTTTTCATATGAATTTTGGTTATCAACACTCGTTCGTGGATTTGTTTGTTTGCATGTTTTGTGTGTATTATTCCTCGATCCTGAAAGACGTAATAATTATTCGCATCGAACGTAAACTGTTTACCGTAACTAAGCCTATGGCGCATTCGATCCATTCAACTTGCAGTAACCTTTAAGGCAGTACAACTGTAAGTAGCACATGGTGCATTCTTTTGAACCACGTGTTTCGCATATCGGCACATCCAAACACATTAGCGATCGTCCTTATGGCAAACTTTCCGATTACAGTCAGGGGAGAAGAAATCGTAATACTGTACATGTACTTACGAAAGTGATTATGCTTAAGATCAAATAAAATGAAGAAGTTTGAAAACAACTTGGCAACACTCAATCAAGTTTTGCATTCTCTCACACAAAAGCTCTCTTGAGAAAATGAAAGCATTCCCTCTCCCCTGCTAGATAATGGAAGTTTTCATTACTAGCCCAGCAAGTTTTGGGAGTGTACATGAATGTTTTTAGGATAAAGTCAAAAAGGACCTAAGTTTTCGATCATAGCAGAATCTTCGTCAGAAGCAAAATGGCAAATAGGCAGAAAAAGCAACCACACACATGTAAAGCGACTTCACACAACAAGAACAGTCAGGAACAGGCAAGGGACAAGGAACAAAGAAAACAAAAGGAGAGGGTAGGATGTCATGGGCAAGGAGCCCAACAGGTAAAGGGAGGGGGATTAGAGCAGGAGGATGGACAGACAAAAGGCAGGGGAAGGTTAGTAATGGTCGTGAGGGCCAGGGGGCAACCATTGAAGGAAAAGGATGAATATGGAGGCAACATCAAACAAGATAAGGAACAACAGAGAGACAAAGAAAGGTAAAGAGTGAAATAGCAACAGCAAAGGGGGGGGGGGGGGGGGTGAGCAAACAGCAAGCCCTAGAAAGGATCTGTACAAGCACCAAGAGGAGGCAACAAAATGAAAGTTAGAGTCAATCAACAAATGCAATTAACCATATCAAAGTATGGTAATATTAATACAGCAATAATGATGATATTGACAAAACAAATTAGAATAATCATTAAAGCACATAAAAAAAGGGGGGACACAAAGTCCATGGGAGAGAAAATGTATACTTGCAAAGCAAGTATCAATAGGCAAATTAAATACGTTTCAAAGAGCTGGTTCATATGAAATCACCTTTGATTTATGATTTTACAAACAAGAATTTTCATCGCTTACTTATTTCTTTTATTACTTTAGTAATGTCATGATATTTCATGATGGTATGTGTTCTGTCTTTACATGGCAAGATAGGGTTTTTTTTTCCATCCAGGGTCAAAAGAAGAAAGTGATAGAAAGATAACTGAAAGGATAGAATGGAACACTCAGCAGGCAACACTAAAACAGCCCCCAGGGCCAGGCCATGTCGTCAGTGTCACTCTCGTCTTAGATCATTACAGGCCTACATTGTACATGTATAGGCTACTCGTTTCGTACTCGTCATCGCCAACGTCATGATGGTCGGTCACACGAAATAAATTGCATCATCATAAGAGCTCTTATATCAACACCACTAGATAGTGTAGATTCATTATCATTATCACTATCATTCCAGTCGATCTCATCCACCGCGAAACCCTCAAAATCCTCAAAATCATCGTGGTTAATACTCTCACAAAACACATCTGTAAACGATTCAGACATCGCAGACCTAGCTACACATCTTGCACACAAAAATGAAATGGAGGTGGAAAACTACGATGAATACACAAAAAATATCGACGATGGCATTTTACCGTAGCAGAAAATACACAGAGTATCTTGGACCGGGAAAAAAATGGATGTGGAAAACTACGATGAGGAAAACTAGGGTGAAAACCCGATGCGTGAAGACGAACGATGAAGACACTTTACGGTAAAAATACTTACACGGAAACAAACGAGTGGGTACGATATTCTCGCACACACGAAGATAATCGACACATCGTTCAATCGAAAAACTCAACAAACACTCGAACAAAAACTCACCCCAAATTGTGGCAAACACGGTAATCACTTAATAAAAATGAGAAAAAATACTCTCTAAAGTATGATTGTACTCTGAAAAGAAAGGGATACAATGATACGAAAGCAAAAGAGAGAAAATGAGAGAAATGGACGGGAAACCTAGAGAACTTCGACGAAAGAAGAGCTAGCAATTCGCGATTAGAGCTAACTTTCCTGTGTGTGTGTGATCGCGTGTAAAGGGTTGAAAGCGTTGAAAGCGCTGAAAGCGTTGAATGCGTCCACAGCTTCGGAAAAGCGTTCGGGGATTTCGTTGAATTCGTTGAATTCGTCCAAAATCCGTCCATGAAGTCTGGACGCAAAAAGCGTTGAAAACGTCCCCGACGAAATCAACAACGAAAAAAGCGTTGGGACGAAATTTGGACGCACTTTCGTCGGGCGTTTTCTATTGCGCGTACTGTAAATACACTTTGTATGATGTATTTGTGTGCTTTGTATACATTTTAGTATATCACACAATATAACTGGTAATTAAGAGAAAGACTCAGTACATGTACCCTAGTCTGAATAACTGAGTACCGGTAGGCTGTAAATTCCATTTCCATAATTTCCACAGAAATTTCCCTTGGCTTTACTTGTCTAATCATGAAATCTGTCGTGTTTCTTTCTTCAGGTGTGTTTCCACCGTGCATACTTGTACATCATACAGGACGTAGAGTGTATGCCTACATTTCTACACTCTATGTGGACTACAGTACATGGCCCATTCTCAGTAAAAGCGTTCAAATACGGAATTTTGGTGTCGCCGACATTCCATGACAGTTTGTGGTTCCCTGAAACCTATTAGATACTATTTAAATGTTTATAATATATCACGAGGACTTTATTTGTTAAAAATAAACACGATCAAATGCGGTTGTCTGCCTTTTTGTATAAAATTTTGCTGTTAAACTTCGTTATTAAAAAAGACCCCCAAAACGCAGTGTCGCCGGCTATTTCAGAATTATGTTTTATTGCTCCTCTCCGTCCACAAACATACTTTCCAAATATCATTTTCATGGACGATGAGCATATCATATGTGCTAATCACAATACTCAAAAAGTTCCAAAACTTTTATTGACTTCTGTTTTTATAGCCTTTGGAAACCTGTCGCCAAATTCACCGCCAGATACGTTACCAGTTTCTATAGTGTTACAGCATTGCGAAAATAACAAGTATGCAGTGACCCTGTGTATATGAAACCCTGAGGATATACTTCATACACTGCAAGTACTTAGATTTTTTGTGCAACAGCTCTTTATTGAGAATACGGTACAATGTTTGAAATATCGGTTTTCTACACTTTTATTTGGACAGATACGTTACATACTTTTCACGCCACCCACGGCGACAGATATTGCAATATCAAACAAATTGTATATTATACATTACTCCTCGGAATGACGCATCGATTCAACATTAAAGTTTAGTACAAGTGAGAAATATTTGGTAGATATCGCTCTCATAATAATATGATCGACCATATACGTTACCACAGATACGTTACCCCAGATACGTGACCGAATTTTGCTCATTGGTCTTGTGCTTTCTGGGGATCAAATCTGGTCAAAATTCATCCCTACACATTACATGCTTCGTTTTGTTGGACCTCAGGATTATATTCTTACACCAAAAGGACAGAGAGGTGAAAAAGAGCAACACTTCCACATGATTTTTCTTTGTGCGTCAGTGTCTCACAACTTAATGCCAAGTTTTCCGACAGATACGTTACCACATAATCAAAATGCTGAAAAGAAATTGTAAATGGTTTTACAAACAAATCGTTGTGTGCTCATAAACTCCAAAGTTCTATTCTATAAAACCCAGCCACTTTCACATTCTATGCAACAACTTTGAACGTTTATTTTACAAGACGAAGCTAAGATTCAGCATATCAGTTTTTTGCTTTTCAGATTTAGCAGATACGTTACGTATAATTCAGGGCACCCACGGTGACAAATAATGTTATGTAAAACAAAGTGTTTATAAAATAATTCTGCATAGAATGACGCTTCCATAAAAAAATTAAAGTTATGTTCAAATGAAGAATATTCAGTAGATATTGCTCTGTAACTTCACCGACAGATTCATTTACGGTACGCCAGATACGTTACCAAACTTTGAAAGAGTAAAAAGTAGTTTATGAAACGCTTCCGAGAAAAGTTCCAGTGTTCTGTTGCATATTTATTCTAGTGTTTTTCAACATATGAAGAACTACTCAAGATTCATTGATAAGTTGAACAATTATTTATTCATTTTCATTAAAAGGAATGAGCCAAATACGTTACCATAGGTCAAACAACTGTTTAGCACATCGAGTTCATAGAGACTGTACCTACTTCCTTCTAAGTGCCTGCAAAAATATATATTTTAAACCTTGTTTGCATTATCCATCAAAACTTAATGAATATTTATAGTCAGATGGATAAATACATTCAGACGTAAGATGAGAATATTCTGTGAATGAAGAACTCAGCTTTCACATTTAGGGCTCCTTTTCCACTACATTTCATAGTTTAAATATTACGTACAATGTTTAAAATGGTTAATTTGGGCTTACATTATTCATTTTTACATCAATTCATGAGGTAAATAGTTAAACAGGTGATATTTATTAATTCATACACAACTAAAATTATTACTTATATCTCACCAGATACGTTACCAAAGGTGATTCGATGTTTTTCAATAGTTATTTCCCCGGGAAAGCAATTCATATTTGTTTCCTGTGGAAATTCCAGATCGGATCGTTCCCTTTGCATGATTTGTGGGATTCGAAACTTTATTTGTAAGCGAAATTTGCAAAAAATACAAAGTGAATCTTAAGGTTATATTTCATTTCAGCAAAAAGCATATTTCAACCTACCACACAGAAATAATTTCTACCAATTAGCAAGGGATGACAACATCTTTACCTCTTGAAAAATCCCAATATCTTTAGGGGGGACAGATGTCTTTTCCTGAACAGAAATTGGATCAAAACAATAAATTTAATTCAGAGTTAGGAGTCCATTACAACATGTAAATTTGCGGTAACGTATCTGATTGGTGATCAAAAATCATATATGATGCTCTATTTCAATTCATTTTTACTCAATGAATGGCCATCATTTAGAATGTTCCACTTTTTGTTTCGTATTTGACCGGTTTTGAAGTTTCCGAAAACACATCTTTGAATGTATTACTTTGTGGTTGATTTTTCGGTTTTACTCACATGGAATTGAACACTTAATCTGAGAATGGCCCACATGTATGTCAGTGGCCGCAGATGTCACCATACACACTGCATTCACTGCTGAAATGAATGGCAGTGAATGGAATGGTAAGATAAACCAAGCATGCAATATATGACATATTTATTCAGTGAAACTATCTGAAATGCCCATGTCTGCCTTGCCTTGCCTTTTTTGAACTGGACAAGTAACCACCCATCAATAAGTGGACTGATGATAGAGATTTGTCAGAAGAGCTGGATAGACCTGGAAGCTCCACTGCTGCTACACAGCAATCTTCCAGTATCTTCAGTAAAGGTAAAGAAGGCAAATTACTATTGCTAAATATCACATCAGTACTGGTACATGCATCATGGATTGTTTTACACTTGCAACTCGCATGAAAAATAGTGAATTTAATGTAAAGTTTACTATTTCTATGTAGTACCCAGTAATGTAAACTACACTGTACCATCACTATCATCAGAACTGCAGTGTCTACCTCACCTTTGGAGAAATGAAAGCATGCATACATTGTAGGGGAAGACATACAACCTAACTCAGCAATTCAATATCTAATCCAAATAACTATAATTATGTGAACATCAACAACGCACGCATCACACTCAAAATGAGTGAATACAACGAAAAGTACACACGGGACTAAACTGTCCACACCCAGCTGTTATTATTGCCGAGTGCATTACGTGCTGTGTTCATAGGAGGCGATTTCCACCAGACCTACTGTACTGCACGGCGGCGTACTGGCGTACTCTGTACACCAGCTGACGGGAGAAAAACCACCTGTGAATGCAATGTATGACAAATCGACTTCCTCACTCACCTTTCAGTTTTTCGGATTCAATAGCGATAAGAGGGCAAGGTAGGCAGAGCACAATCAGCGCCGAGAGCAAGGTTATGTAGACAGTGTAAGTAGCCATATTTCGTCCAATTATAAACTCAAAATTGACAGTCGACAGGCGAAATTCCAGGTTAAGCATCCATGACCGAGTCGAAATGTTCACGAGCATAAGCGGTGATTGAACCAGCTGCTTCACTCACTGTGTATGCCCCCAGCTAGCTCAGTATGGTCCCGAGTAATATGTGTGCGTTCGGATGGTATGTGCCGCTACGACTCCAGCGGTAGCAGAAGGGAGGAGCAGAGGAGTGTAATGCCGTGCGTTTTGGTCTCGTAGCATACTCTACTCCACAGTATGATATGCGCAAGTTACACACAGCTACACACACGCACACACACTCAGTACGCCACGCTTTCCCACGTACAGTGCAGGGTACTAGTATTGAGTCATACATAGAGTTGGAGGCGCCGCAAAATATTGCTGGTAATAAAGCGCCAGTGGCGCCAGAATGGAATAAACTCGTACGAATTCAAGATCGTAGCCAGAGCGTACCACAGACAAAGCTTAACAGATTCTTGTCTTTCGCGCTCTTGGGACGAAAACAATATCGCAAAAGCATGAAATTGATTGACATTGAAATTAGGTACCGCCACGAATGGGATCATCAATGTGAGATCGATCTGACAACATTAGGTCAAATTCATGTTACTGACATCTATTTTATGAACTCAATTTCTGAGCTAAGGCTAGAAATGAAACAAAATGAATCGCACAGGCCCAGGTACCGTACTTTTTGTGTTGCAAGAGAGTGGGTAGCCTTGTAATGACGTCAATATATCATCTATATCAATTTCAGATAAACTCACGCACACTCGCATATATGCGTAGGGCTACATATAGATGCCATGTTACATTGTTTAATATGGTAAAGAATGTCGGACAAAAAGTAATTATCTTTTTTTTTCCTTTTCTGGAGCCAAAAACTTGCAAAGACTGCCGGGTGTTAGTTTATCATTGGGTTAATTTTGTGTAAGGCTGTGATTTTCAATAGGTTCAACTTGAAATATTTACAAAATCTAGGTTAAGGACTGTACTATTCAGATTAAATCTATCCAATATTGTATCTAGCTTTCTGTTTATTTATCTGGTCAATCTCCCCCTTCCCCATCTTACGTGTGTCCGTTTTTTAAACGTTATTTGTGTATCCTATCATTTAGTAGTAGAGAAAGCAATTGATACGGATAACAACAACAACAACAACAACAACAACAACCTTATAGGGCATAAGGGGAGTAATACAGTTAAGATTTCGAAGTAGCTTGATGAATTTCTATTGTCACTGCAGAGTTCGTTTCACTCGTCATTGATTCTGAGATGCCGAGAAATAGACCGCTTTAATTTTTTTATTTTTTATTTTTTATTTCAAAATTGTAGTCTAAACTGCACAGCAGCCAAAATCCTCAGAGAGAAATGTTACAGATTGCATGAACGTGTGTGAATGAGTGTGTGTATGCTGTGTGTTTGTGTGTGTGGCATAGAGTGTCGCCCAATCATACATGTATCTCTACGATGTGTGAAAGAAATGTGAATAATGTGCTTAATTAGCTTGTTTATACTTTCTGCATGTTTTATATGTCTGCATAACTATCCATTTGATCTAACTATCTATTTCTTGATCAGTTTAATGCGATAATTTCCATTGACTACAAAGTGGTTCTTCACGTCATAACCGACCCTGGTCTCAGCACTAATAGCACTAAACGCTGCAACGAGCCGCTGTGACGAATCACTATTATCTCTCATCGAGTCTGATAATAACGGTGCAGCCAGCCTCAATAATAAAACCATAATTTTTCTCTGACTTTCGCACTATTTGCTCAAAACGCGCAAAACGCACTCCTTCCAATCTTGTGCGAGATAACAAATTACTCGCTGCGGTGAACTTCTGAAATGTATGGATTGCTGGACTTTTTGTCCATTATTTTTCTTTGTTCCCTGTTCCAGGACATATTGCCATAGAAACCCTCAAGCAAACACACAATTTATACACCCACACAAACACACAATAGACATCATACCCTTTGAGTTCAACCTCGACAAAGCAAACATCATCTTGAAAAGGCTCACATCTCGTTAGCCATTATGTTTACGTTTAGATAGACAACGACATCTCAGTATTCATACACTATAGTTGTATTATAACCTTGACATGTCGAGCAACAACCAGGACCCTATATCCCAAACCCAGTCTCGGTGTCACATTAAACGCCGATTACGTTCATTTCCCATTTCGTGATCATGGTAAGATTCAACGTAAAATTTCTGGGAACATCAAAATCATATCTGTTCCGGCTGTCATTAAACGTTTGCCATGCTCATCTGAGTTTAATACGAAGCCATACTTCCGGGAAGTCGACCAATGATTAAAGCCAAGTGAATTTGTACATTTGGGAGGGGGTGGGTGAATAAAGACAACAGTCTCTGCTTTGAACTTTTCCTTTTAACCCTCTGTGTGCAACATTGATTATCTGTCCATAGGTTTGTGTGTAAAATTTGTGCATATTTGACTGATTGACACAGACATACCTGTGCTTTCTAGTTTTGTTTTAATTGTAATCGTTGTTTGTGTGTGATTCATGCAGTGATCTTCATTTCACTTCCCTTCAAGTCACGGAATAACACAACAATAAATTGAAATTATTTCCACAACACAACAAATTCTGTACCTTATACAGTATTGATTAAAACAAATAGTTAATGTGAAATTCGTCTACAGTATCTTTAAGGAAAAAATATTCATTTAAAACATTATTTCCTTCTTGCCAACAAACTGCCGAAATGAGTACATTGCTGTATATACGTTCTGTGACTGACGTAATTTCAATGAAACTCTCATTTAAAGCGCCGCATTTTTTTTTTGTGTAACACTCAGCGTTACACTCAGTAACACTCAGCGTCACAATTGTTTGTGTAAATGTTTACGAGAGAAATATCAAGAAAAAAAAGAGATTATGGTTGAATACTTTGAGTTGTACTATGTTGACATGGAGATGATAAAATAGTCCATGGAGGGCTAAAAAGTTTGGGCAAAAAAAAAACACTCAGCGTTTAATCTCCCTTTATTTTTTATTTATCTCTTTAAAGATAGAGGGAAGGATATCCTGAAAGTGTGCAAATCTAAAGTTGCACAGATGAGATGCATTCAGTCATAAATTATTTGATACATGTTGATACATGAGCAGACATGTCTTCAATTAAGGTCACACATAATACTGTACCATGCATGAACGTGAAATTCCCATGCTGTCGGTATACTATATGCAGTGATACACTGTAGATGTATATCAATGATTTCATTGCGACTGCATGCAGCAAAGTTACAGCACGGAGAAGACAATAAATGCAGCTTTGAAGCACCAAATATCCATTCTATTTCCCCCTTTTTTCACTGTCATCCTAGAAAAGTCACGGCTATTTTCTCTGCAGCCCATTATGCGTCATTAGCCCACGTCATATCCCATTGAAGAATGTCAAACATAATGCGTGCCGTTAGAGTTTAAGGGTAGTCAAAGTGCACCTGTCTGAAAGAACACTGTCTAAGGAGTCGTCCACCCACTTGCATGTAGCCCACTATTCATCAAGAATTCATGATGCATTGCTAAATAGCGGAGTGGGAGAACCTCAACACAAATCTACCAGATTCGGCTAAAATTCATGCATCTTACTCAACAACAATCCTTTTGATGTAGACTTCAATTATTTATATATCATTTCTTCTTTTTTTCACTTTTTAACGTATTTTCCACATCACGCTTAAATCGATACAACTACATTCATGCCACATAATACTTTTTCTATTGTTACTGATACTCGTGACGTAGAAAAATGCTTCTTTGTAAACGGCATCCAAGACGAAACCGTGTAGTTTGTGATAGATGCGTATCTAGGCAACAAAAGGCTTAATGTTGTTTCAGAGTGTGGGTTTTAGTAGCTGGTGGTGCGCAGAGCTCGTTTGCCGGGGGAGTAAATACGCAAATGACGTTTATCGTGCTTGTTGGAGATACAGAATCGTGTTTCTTGCTTCGCGCGATGTTTGCACCGACTATCTCGATCCGCATCATATCTACTTCTTTTATTTGCCATCCTGTCGGCGATGTTCAACAGAACTGCGAGGCTAGCATAGCTGTGTCGTCGTTGACAGACGAACGATGAAATTCATCAAAGAATGAACGAAAAAAAAGCAAAGGTACAAATTTCTCATCAGATTATGTAATATCCCCTTGGTCATCGAGATTTCAGCAAGTTGAAACGTGTTCCCTCAATATTGAGAGTATTGATTTTTATTTCCTACTTTCATAAGCTTAGTCAAGGTAGTCCTAAACACCTTTAACGTATCTCTTTCTCACTATATACTACCTCCCCCCCCCCCTCCCCCACCACACCTCATTGTCCTTGTTACCCTTTTCACCCCTCGGTATATGAAGAATGTTTGTCAATCGACTATATCAAGAAAGTTTTGATTGAGTAAGCTTCGTGAATTTCCTTTATTTTGGGGGTAGTTTTCCCAAGCATGCATCATCTGCATTCACCGTGTTGTTCTCAAGAGAAAAATCAGGATAATTATTTTAATGTAGAACTTTGTGATTTACGAATACGTTTTCCACAAGCAAGAGATAAACAATATTCCTTGGTGAAATAAGGTTTTCATGAATATATTCAACACAGAATAGGTTTTTTTTTTCAATATTACATCTCAGGATCAATATGAGACGGAAAGTATAGAAATGTAATTGTTTAATACCATGATTAGCAAGGGCTGGTTAGATTTAGAAAAAAAGTTATGAGTTGTACGTCGTATCTTTTGTCTATTACTAGTTACTAGAGTTTGCTCGATGCATAATACAATTACAATCTGTTTGTATGCACACACATACACACACACACACACACACACACACATTTAACATCCACGTTGAATACATGTTCTAAATTCTCAAACATATTCTTAAAGATGACTACAATATAGTAACATTTTTACTATACATTTTACAGAATGCTTAGAAAAGAAAAGCGTTTTGTGAGGGGTGGGGAGAGCACTGCTTTTATTTTCATATTGGTCCCTATCTACATGATAATGTAATCCATTATACGAAGTCATCAGAAATTGATGATCACGAAAAATAGTATACTCCGCAGCGTATGTGACTTGTTTAATCACTGCACCGACATTGCCATGCGGAGTTGGATATCCCTTCGCCGAATAGGGACAAGCATTTTGGAAAACAAAAACAGTACTGGAAGAAAAAGGGAGAGAGGGAAGGGAGAGAGAGAGAGAGGGAGGGGGGTGATACAAGAGACAGATCGCTATCATCACGGCAACGAGAAACGAAAATGAGACTTCACTGCGCCGACTCTCAAAAACAAGGGTAGCATGCGCGTATGCGAGTGCGTTCTCAAATATGCCCTAAATGTCAATATAGTAGCGATGCCTTTAGAGAAGTACTAACTGCTTGTCAAAAAAAAAAACCAACAGCTGAGATGTTCCATAAATTCTTTGAAAGCACCATAAAGGCTTACCAACTACTTCAGAAGGTGGTGAATCTTATGAAGTAATGGATTGAGATGAAGGACGCTGCCCCTATTCCCGGAAACACTACGCTTCCGTTTATGTTTTCTCAGCACGTGAGATATCTGGAACTCATTTTTAGAATAGTGAGGTAGAAGCCAAAGTTAAAATGAATTAATGACACTATGTAAGATTCTTATCTTACATTGGATGATAGTCTGCTATTATGCTCTTCTTGAAATGTCTCTGTTTCAAAGGTCTTTAACGATTTCCTTTGATATATTACCGTAGAAACGCCAATACTAATGTATCATTCTCCTTATACAATTGGTCGTGAAGCAAGTAACATCAACTTAAAGATATCCCTATTACATAACGTCGAATCATTTTTTTTAATCATTTAAAGTGTAGGTACGAGGTGCAAAGATAATTGTTTTGAAAAGAACAAGATCTCACTCAGATATTTTGTAATGCCGCTGTCGTAGTTTATCAGGGAGGTATTATAGGTTGTATCAAATGAGCCTTAATTAGAGCTTTATATATTAGTGGATAGCCTGTCGGTCAGAATCATTTTCACACATCACATACAGGCTGTCTCGAATTATGTGCGTGTTAGCCATGTCATAACACAGGGCTCGACACTAACGGTGGCCCGGTGGCCCGGTGGCCCGGGGCCACCAAAATTGAAAGTCGGGCCACCAAATTTCAAAAAAAGGGCAAATTTGGTGGCCCGCCTCGGGCCACCAATTTTTTTTTTTTTGAAAAGTACGTCAATTAATTCGTAACTTTTTGCGCCGGAAATTAGCAGTTATATTTGTTTAAAGGATGAATGAAAAGGACTGAATGAGTGCCTGAGAGTGAATGTTGCGAGTTTGTTGAGGTTTATTTATGAGTAGATGTATGTCCTACTTCCAATTCTTACTTTGACTGGATAAAACTTAGATATTTGACTCATTAAAAAAAAAAGGACTTTTAATGTTTTTTTATTGTTTTTTTTTTTGCGGGGCCACCAAATTTTTCTCTCGGGCCACCAAAAATTTGAAATTGAGGATTTTGGTGGCCCCATCGGGCCACCAAACAAAAAAGTTAGTGTCGAGCCCTGCATAACATGACCTTATCTGAGTCACAGTTTGGATCACTCCATCCATTTGAATTAGATCATTGCTAAGTGGGTTCGCTTTCTAACCATGACGGTGTTTATGATGTGTAGAATGTCTGGCTCTGCCAAAGAGAAAATAAACCCCATGCGTTCATTAGTTGAAGACAAAGTGAACAGAAAGTGATCATAAAGTTAAGTCTTCCTCAGCCGAGCACGCCAAGCGTGATAAAAACAATAGAAACAAATCAAGGGCGCCACAACCAACCAGTCCCCTCCCGCTTCGTAATCACAATCACCTTCTCCCCGCGTAAACGTTGCTGACAGCTGATAAGGTTATCGGGCGCAGTCGCTGACTGCAGCTTTTCATTCGATGTTGTCCGGGTGGATAATGAAATCAGACTACCCAGACTACCTCGAGAATGTCGAAACAAACACAAACAATCAGCGCTCGAAATTGATCGTCTCTTGATACGACCTTAAATACATTCCTTATTTCGCATGCGTCCAGAGAAAGATGTTGACTAAAGCATGACATAACTGTGCTACGCAAGCCTGCTTCTGTTTTTGTAAGGAATTCCCGACCTTGATCGTTTCCGCTGGCTGAAGGCACAGTTGGTTCATAAAAATGATATGTCACTTCAGAGTGATATCCACAGGTTGTTCTACTTTCCTCATTTTCAAACTGATTAACAATCATTGTCTTCTTTTGTGCGTGGCCTAGATCTCAGAATGGAGCCATGGTCATGAACCAATTAGCTCTCAGACTCACAAGTTTAATTTTCCAGAAGAAACGGTAAAAAGTACTATTCATATTGCAATCATGTATATAAAATCATATCATGTCATCATATTCACCAGGCCTTTCACAATAGCGGTATAGACGCAAAAGTTGCGGCTTCGGTAAATAAAATGTGTGCAAAAGTGGAACGAAGAACAGAGGAAGCAAGGCGAAGACGACAGAAATAACTGGATTTAACTAAACATAAGACGTATGTTTCTGAAAGGTATGTTCATTTTATTCAATTTTGTCTTTCGTTAAGTTGATATATTTAATCTATTAAGTTTTCTAAACAAATTACATTTGTAACAAATACATCTACAGATCAAGAAACAGTAACAAATATTTGAAAACTCATAGTGTACAGACTGAACTTTAAAAGATATGGAATGGATTCAAATCATCATTCCAGAGTAAGTCACATTCAAATTGTAAACTTAAGAAAAGTGCAGGGGAATCTACAGAAAAGCAGAGAAAACCCGTATATCAAGCATATGCACAGATGCATAAATACATTTATCATGTTTATATAGATATGATAGTGACACATGTTTTTAACTCATTACCCTATTCTACTCATTACGACTTTACTTTTATTGGTGATTTCATTCCGTTCGCTGTATTAAATGAAGACATAATTTTGTGAATGAATTTGCTATGTCTTGAAGCACGCTGATACTATTAATTTCTGTGCCTTCTAATTTTGTCAAATACGAAAAACCCTGATAGATTTGCATGTGGATGTATACAGAATAGTGTCATTATATGCACATAAATCATGTTTATTTATTATTTATATATGCAATAGCTATAGGGAATACAGTATCTACCACCTCCTTGGCATCACTCAGATCTCCTGACAAAGGCCAAGTGGCCAGAAGCTCAAGAAGAATATAAGACCAATAAAAGTTATATATATATATATATATAGGCCCTATATATATATATATATATATATATATATATATATATATGTGTGTGTGTGTGTGTGTGTAAAGTGAGATAATGAGAGAAAGAAATAGAGGGAGAGACAGAGGATGTGATGTAAACCATTCAGATAGTTGTATCATTATCCACATATACACATATGTATGTTCGGTCATGTTATATGTTTCCAATCTCCCTCTATGTCTACATGGTTATATGGTGTATATTCTCTTTTTCAAAATCAATTTGGATGATTCTCCATTACTTTCTCGTCCATTCTGGCGCGCGTACGCAAAGAGACACACCTACACAAACACACACTGCAATGAAGAGTGTGTTTAAAGACGTTGATGAAGTGACAATCTGTCACGCCGCTTCTCTGGAGACAAATACTTATTAGGTCTCATGTCACTCTCGATTCAGAGCATCGGATCTTCTGTGATTGCAATTTCCCTCAGATATCTTGTGCTTCGGAACCTTCAAAGAGTTACCTTATAGCGGCTGCAGATTTATTTCCCTTCTATCATCAATGGGTCGACGGAGAAAACACTCAACTTGAAATGCGGCCACAGAACAATTCGATTTTTTTTTCTTAAGAAAGGTTCCAAACTTAAAACTTGCATCGCGATACTGATGACTAGAACAAAATATATTATACGAATACAAATGCGTACAAGCATCTACACAAACAAGATATTTGGGGTTAAATTCTGTTGCATAGTTTGCCTGTGTTGCATTTGTTGCTCTACCCACTCGTACCACGAAAGATATTTTGCAAACGTTTTCTCGAGATTGGTCTGGTACAATATGGTCACACGTTTACATGCTTTTTGTCCATAATGATTGCCATGACAATGAAATCTTCGTTCTTGATCATTGGTCATAAATATGAAATGATCAAAATGATTCGCTTGACTATTTGTCACCGTGTGACAAGGAGATAAACATAGAAAGTAAAATGTTAATCTATCATTCGTTTTTTTTAAAGGTCTTCTGAGCAGACTGTATACTTGCAATTCAGAACACTACTGCAATCACTATCTGAGACGAGCACGACGAGTGCGAGATACTTCAAAGCTTATCTCCCGTGGTTTGTAGCGGGTTAGAGGCCACTAATGTCTTTGCCGCTGTCAGGTGTTAGCACCTACCGTGGGAGAGATTGATGGCTCACCTTTAATCAGGCGCAGATTAAAAGAGAAGAAAGGACATCTGTCAATCCGGCACGCTGATTAGGTGGAGCATAAAACATGACAAAATGAAACCAAAAAGGACATTAAAAACCCCGACACTATTCCAAGGCGAGGAAAAACTCGACATGTTAGGTTTCTCAGGAGTCGTCCACGAACTTAACAACGGAACTGAGAGATTGGACAGTGAGTCTTAACCCGATCCATGAAAATATCCAAAAAGCTCAAAAGTTGATGCTGCGTTGAAAGTTTCATTTAGTTAGCTTCTTGCTATAGGCTAAATTGAGATCATTATGTAAAATATGAATGCGTATGGCATCTTATAGCTCCTTCCAGGTGGAACACAAGATTCCCATCAGAGGGTACGATATCTTAGTACAAATTCTAGGGTAAATGAACCGAAGTTCATCATGATCTGGTTTAAATTGATAAAGATATGACCGTTTTTCACATGGCCTTTAATCAGGGGCGTCACCAGCTTTTTTTCAAGGGGGGTGCGATTTGACACTAAATGTACTTGTGAGATTCTTTCTTTTTTATTTGATTTATTGGTGCCTGTATCATCATGTACATTTACATAATACACTGTACATATTATTATACATGTATAATTACATACATTGTTATGTATTCATAAGCATAAGTTAAACATAGTGGAAAATAACTGTAAAGGACTATACGGGGGTAGTGACGGTGTGAGATCCTCGGCGAGGGAGCGAAGCGACCGAATGGGGGAGAGTGTGGGAGGGGGGATACCCCCTACCACAATAGGGACTTTTTGTAAAAACAGAGTATAATAGTCGCGTTTATTGGGCATTTTAAGTCAAAATTCTAGGGAATTAAAAGTCACTGTGAGGCGCTATGATTATAACATGCGAAGGTACATTATGTGACGGTGTGAGATCCTCGGCGAGGGAGTGAAGCGAGGCAATTACTGGCAGCAACATCAGGAGAATTGCATAACAATTATATGCGAGCGAGCGAAGCGAGTGAGCTTGAAAATTTTGACATTTTACAGTCCAAAACTGCCGTTTAGCTATATCTTTTCGCTATTGAAATTAAGGGGGGTGGGGGAGGGGGCGTACCAGGCGCAACTGCTGGCAATTACTGGCATCAACATCAGGAGAATTGCATGTTGATAAATGCGAGCTTGCGGAGCGAGCGAGCTAGAATATTTTGACATTTTACAGTAAAAAAACTGCCGTTTAGCTATATCTTTTCGCTATTGAAATTAAGGGTGGTGGGGGAGGGGGGCGTACGAGGCGCAACTGCTGGCAATTACTGGCAGCAACATCAGGAGAATTGCATAACAATTATATGCGAGCGAGCGAAGCGAGCGAGCTTGAAAATTTTGACATTTTACTGTCCAAAAACTGCCGTTTAGTTATATCTTTTCGCTATTGAAATTAAGGGGGGAGGGGGCGTACCAGGCGCAACTGCTGGCAATTACTAGCATCAACATCAGATGAATTGCATATTGATTAAATGCGAGCTTGCGGAGCGAGCAAGCTAGAAAATTTTGACATTTTACAGTAAAAAAACTGCCGTTTAGCTATATCTTTTCGCTATTGAAATTAAGGGGGGATGGGGTGGGGGCGTACCAGGCGCAACTGCTGGCAATTACTGGCATCAACATCAGGAGAATTGCATATTGATTAAATGCGAGCTAGCGGAGCGAGCGAGCTAGAAAATTTTGACATTTTACAGTCCACAAATTGCTGTTTGTATAGCTATATTGTTTCACTGTGGAAATTAAGGGGGACGCACCGGGCGCAACTGCTGGCAGTTACTGGCATCAACATCAGGAGAATGGCATAGCGATTAAAATGGGAGCGAGCGAAGCGAGCGAGCTTGAAAATTTTGACATTTTACAGTCAAAAAAAAAAAAAAAACGCTGTTTGTATAGCTATATTTTTTCGCTATGGAAGTTAAGGGGGAGGTGAACCGGGCGCAACTGCTGGCAATTACTGGCAGCAACATGAGGAGAATGGCATAACGATTTGCGAGCGAACGGAGCGAGCGAGCTTGAAAATTTAGACTTTTTACAGTCAAAAAACTGCTGTTTGTAGCTATATTTTTGTCGCTGTGGAAATTACGGGGGACGCACCGGGCGCAACTGCTGGCAATTACTGGCATCAACATCAGGAGAATGGCATAACGATTAAATGCGAGAGAGCGAAGCGAGCGAGCTTGAAAATTTTGATGTTAAATTTTACAGTCCCAAAACTGCCGTTTGTAGCTCTTTATTTCGCTTTGAAAATCAAGGGGGGGGGGCGCACCAGGCGCAACTGCTGGCAGTTACTGGCAGTAACATCAGGAGAATGACATATAGCGATTAAATGAGAGCGAGCGGAGCGAGCGAGCTTGAAAATCTTGACATTTTAAAGTCCCAAAACTGCTGTTTGTAGCTAGCATATTTTTTTCGCTTTGGAAGTTAAGGGGACGCACCGGGCGCAACTGCTGGCAATTACTGGCAGCAACATCAGGAGTATGGTATCACGATTAAATGCGAGAGCAAGCGAAGCGAACGTGCTTAAAAATTTTGACATTTTATAGTCCAAAAAAAAAACTGCCGTTTGTAGCTGTATTTTTTCGCTTTGGAAATTAACGCGGGGCGCGCCTGCTGGCAATTACTGGCAGTAACATCATTAGAATGGCATGGCAATTAAATGCGAGAGAGCTAGCGGAGTAAGCGAGCTTGACATTTTACAGTCCAAAAACTGCCGTTTGTAGCTATATTTTTTCACTTTGGAAATTAAGACGGGGGGGGGGGGGGGGTGGCGCCCGATGCGTCCCCTCTGGAACCGCCACTGGCAGTCAAGGGTGTCGGTTTACGTTCATGATTAGGGGAGGTATGACCAGCGAGAGGGCGTCGAAGTGACCAAGCGGGGGAAGGATGTCCAAATCTGCACTTTAGAGCATCCCCTAATTGTTTGTGTTTGTGTGTTTGTGTGTTTTATATACATGGAAAATTAACGAAATAGGCCAGGTCAAGTCTTATTATTGGAAATGCAAGGCATTTTAATATAAGACTTATATGTAAAGCACAACTGCAAAATCAAGGATCTAGCTTTGATAGCGAAGCGTTAGGTACAAAGGCGTACATTCTATATCACATTGCGGGGGGAGGGGGAAGGCAAAATTATAATACGCTTGCCCCTCCAACAATATTTTATAATGCTAAGGCTCGCACTTGGTTTCGCATTTTCAATTTGGATTGGTCAGAAATAAAGTGCAGTACGTAGACACTACTTCTTGCAGTACACGCAAACGTGAACGTGCTCCGTACCGTACGATATGTAGGGCCTACTGTACGGTCGATAAATAGTGAACACTGCAAGATTAAATCAGTGCTGCCAGAGCCCGGGGTGCGTTTTTTTTCCCCACGAATTTCTTGTCCCTGATGTAAAATAAAAATAATAAAAAGAAATAAAAAAACAAGAAAATTATTTAGCGTCCGGCGTTGAGGTCGCTCGCAGACTGATTTTTTTTTTTTTTTTTTTTTTTGGTCTGAAGGGGGGTGCGTTCGCACCCAACGCACCCCCCCTGGTGACGCCCATGTTAATCATTATTTTGTTGCCACGAAATGGCCAACAGTTGGTATATTTGTGGTTCGTTGGTTTATTCGTCGAGAATAGCGCGTCGTGGGGAGAGTCTGCGAGCTAACTAATTAAGTCCTTGATCATCCGCCTCTAAGATGCTGAGATTTTAGCATCTCATTCGATGCAATATAGAGCTGTGAGCTCTTATTGCGTCTGTGTGTGTATATGTGTGTGTGTGCGTGTTTGTGTGTGTGGATGTGTGTGTGTGGGGGGGGGGGGGAGGGGAATGGAGGGGTGGTGATGAAGAAATAATATGAGATAACCAATGTGAGTTTTACCAGAACTGACAGTTTCAGCGGTGGATCTAGATATTAGAAGTGATCTATGCAACGGCATTTCGCGGGATTACATTCCACTGCTCTTAGTAAGTGCACTTTCTAATCTGTTTCTCTCGATTTCTTTTTGAACAGTGAGTTGATGAAAATTTTACTGGATTTACAATGGCCGATGTTATATACGCATCCACACTTAAACCAAGTGCGAGAGACCACAAACACACACACACACACACACACACACACACACACACGCACACAACTGAAACACAGGAGCAATGGCAAAATTTTTCAGATAATAAGGTTCATCATCATAGAGTACACAGATTCAATAAGAACCGGTTTTTTTTTTTTCTGCAGAATTATCATTATCCTTCCCCTCAAATGCTTGGATTCACAATGGTCGATGTTACATACGCATCCACACTTAAACCAAGTGCAAGAGACCACACACACACACACACACACACACACACACGCACACACTATGTATGTATGTTCTATAGATTTCTACGGATATTCATAATGAAGCTTGCATAATGATAATTTCCATGAATAACATTGTCATTAAATAATTAATTCACACTTCATTTTTAAGACAGCGCGCACTTTTTAACAACACACAGAAGTACACTACTTCTATGGGATTACCATTGGGATAATGCACACACACACACACACACACAAACACACACACACACACAAACACACACGCACAGACGCACACATACACACAGTCAGCTCTTCCACATTCAATACTCACTGTGTCGCTGTCTTCACTCGCTCTAGAGGTACGAGTAGAATTATGGAAAATTGATTATATTTGACGAGTGGGTATTTAGGAATCTTGAGTATCAGTATTCAAGGACTTTTGAAATGATTTCGATTTTTTTTATGTAACAGTTCAACTATATGATGTGTACACCCTGCAGACACAGCACGCACACCCAAAAACACTGCGAGACAAAACAACAGGGCTAAATATTTGTCCTCTATACAGTTATTATTGATACTAATGTAATGATTATTATATTGTATGATAATTTCATTGGTAATAATAACGATTATAATGGAAATAATCATTATAACAGTCATAAGTGATGATGATGACGATGATGATTATCATTATTAATATTACTACTACTTTTACTATTATTATTATCATCATCATCATCGTCGTCGTCATCATTACTATTACTGTTAATTCTATTTTTATCATTATCATGTTATTGATAACATTACATTAAATTTCGTTATAGGCACAAACGGTAACACAACAGTTCTCATTGAATAAGACGCCAACTTTTGACAACCCACAACAACCGATATCACTTGCTTTCTGGAATGCGTCATCAGGAAGAGTTATGATTTGTATGATGAAAAATACGTTTGGAAAATCCTCTAGATTTAAGCACATCAACAACTCTGTAATGCATCGGAAAGGCACATTATCATTAAAACAAAATAATCCTTGTAATCAGTTCATGAAGGCTGCATTTCCATGTTTTGACACTTGTTTTGCAAATTTCTATAATGATGGGGTCTTCTTTGAGAAATCGCATTGCAGCATTACGAAAAATGTCACATCGGTCAATGCCAGTTTCATAAGGTTCGAGTAATAACCACACAATAATGACTGCATAATTTTTCTCTTTGTGTAAAAATATCGTTTAATCTCTTTTACGACAAAAAGAAAAACCAGAACAAACAAAATACAGGTTAAGTGTACAATGCCGAAGACTTTTCACAGATTTCACGATCAAGAAGAGGAAGTTGTCACGCAACTCTCTTTTCCTGAAACATTGTCTAACATTGTGTTTACAAAACAAGCTCATCGTAAACTTAGATAATCCATTTCCTTGGCTATCCAGGGACCCTACGCCCACTTCGTATTTTCTGATAAGCATATTCGACGACCTATAGCAAACTATAAGTGTCGGATGGATTCGGGGAAAAATCACTTCTGTTTCATTGAACCGCCGAACGAAATGTAGATTCCACGTCTATACCTCAGGGTGAAGCAGAACACGCCAGTTTGCTGACTAACTTATGGCGACCCATCATCGATTTTACTAAATAATGGACTATAAGACAGAGTATGCCTCCTGGGTCACATGACTTTAAAATCCATCATTGGACTCCATGTACTAAAATTATTCATGCCGTTTAAAGTGAACATAATTATCTAGATGTGGACAGGATTGGGTGATGTTATTTCTTCATGACACAATGCATTTCCTTTTTGTTTTCAGGAGCCTTTTTCTTTAAAAACAAAAGTCTTCAGTCTCAGAGAGAGAGCGTGTTTCCACAGATATGGCTGTTGTCCTTATACACTTGTACATTAATCTGCGTCCTCTTCTGTATCTGACAGTTGTCTATACTGCGTTTCCTGTGTTTGAGTGTGTATGTGTGTGTGTGCGTGTGTGCATGGTGTGTGTTTAGTGTGTGTGTGTGTGTGTGTGTGCGTGTGTGTGTGTGTGTTTGCTTCCTCGTTCAGACATCATGACTTATCAAACATATTTAAAGGACATTCAGAAGTTATCGAATTCTGAAATACGATTCGAATAATGACCGCTCATAATTCTAGATAGAACTGCACATTAAAAGATACGTCATTTCAACAATAAGGTGTATATCTATTTCAACTAGAAACCGAAGAAGAATAAATTCAAAATACGATCGCCGATCCCTCGTTCAGCATATCGAAGAAAGACGTACATTGGGTCCATATCCATCTCAGTGTGAATTCTACCTGGGCTCGTTATTGCCCCTGAGGTCATCAAAAGCTTGTTCTAGTTTCTGGCGATCGGTCTTCCGATAGAAGATGGTCTCCAGCTCGTGGATCTTCTCGTTAATGATAGAGATCTCTTTGGACAGCTCCGATCGCTCAAAAGCCAGCTGGTTGGATCGGCTGATCGATTGTCGCATGTCCTCATAATCCCGCTCCAGCTCAGCTTTTTCCTTTTCGCGGGCAATCAAGTCGTGCTCGTTCAACTTGAGACTTTTGTTTAATGACTTCAGCTTCTTGTGGAGAATTTCAACGTCCTTGCGCACCCCTAGAATGTTATCAAGGTCCTTAGAGAGGTCTGTCACGTTTTTGTTGGCAAAGAGGACACGTTTTCGCTCTAGAACCTCCTGCTCGCTGTGGACTTTCTCCTGGCTGATGCCGCGGTGGAGGCTCGTGAGTTTATGGATTTCTTGATCAAGCTGTTTCATGCGTTCGCGGATCTCTCGCGTGCGTACTCGTAGTCGCTTCTCAACAATAGTACTCAAAATGTTCCCGTGCTCAAGCTCGATTGTGTTGTATTCTTCCTGTTTGAGTCTTTGCAAACGCTTTGTTTTGATCAGTCTAAATTGAATATCCTCAAGATAGATCTGATCATTGGCACGCCATCTTCCGAGAAGATGGAAGACGAAGTAGAATTTCTGAAAGAGATCTGGGAATAGTCTTAGCACCGGGAATCGCTTGGAGTCCAGCGTTTCTGCCACTTCCAGAGAGAATTTGTCCGTGCTGAACAACTTGATGTTGACACCAGGGTGAGCGTCGGCCAGCAATTGGTCGATAGCGTCAAGAGTCGACTTCAGTTCAATGTTGGTGGTTCGGGCCCACTTGAGGTCGAACTCACCCTCTAATGACTGGTAGTTCCTGCAAAACGTCTGGACCACGCTATACAAGTCACGTACTTCATCTAGGAGCTCTCCAAGTGACTTCACGCTCCTGGTGAAGGCTGTGGCAAATGTTTGGATGTCTTTGGTGAAGCCCGCGTCGCGGACGCCCCCGGGGCGTCGCACCTCCATGCAGGTCCTGATGAAGAGGTCCAGTTCCTGCATGCCGGCGATCCTGGGGATCATGCTCTTGATCCGTTTCACCCTCTGCTTGCTCTTGAAGATCTCCTCGAGGTGAATGAGAAATTGGATCGGGTCGATGCCACCGTAGAAAAACTTTTCAATCTTCGTGGCCAGCTTTGTCTTTATCATCTTCAGCTCGCGGTCGACGTAATCGTAGACGTCCTGGATGGTTAGCGGGGGATCGTCCCCCGTCCAGCCGTGAGCCGGCATGGTGATCAACTAGGGAAAGGCTTGGTCTCCCCTCGTTAATATTCTCATTGGATCCTCCACGATAACAGCGAAGTCTGCCAGGCTCGGTAGAGTCGCTTCACAATCCTACTGCTGCAATGCAATAAAGAAGGACAATATTTAATAAAAGTACGCTTTCTGGAATTGTTTTATGATAAATAAGATTTACATACTGCACACGGGTGTTTCAAGTGCATAGATACAGAACTAAAAAGTTCAATTAAGATACGGAATATGATAAATAACATCCTGATATTCATACAGCAAAGGAAAATTTGTTGTATTGCAATAACGTCAATCGCGACTAATTTCACTAATACAAGTATAGCGCACGTTTATTTCTTCCAGTTGTTTAACATGAGAGGTGTAATACATTGTAGTAGGCCTACATAATAATCCAGTGGTCGCGCGGGGGGGGGGGGGGGGGTTATGACGTTATTATTATTTTTTTTTTGTAGTTTGCATTTTTCTGATATTGAATTTGTTCTTTTTTTTATCCAAAGCGTCTATGTGTGTAATCGTGTGATATACTGCATGTTTGTGTGATTGTGGAGAGAGGGCGACGTCATACAAATAGAATACGTCATTGTATACGTGGAGTAAAGAAGAAAGTAAGAGGTGACATGTTTTGGTGACGTATAGGCGATCGCGGTTCTCCGAGTTTCTGCCATCCTCTTTATACTAACTGCACTGCATGTCGCTGGCACTATCCTTGCCTGTATACTATACCATTACGGCTTCCTCCAATAACCGCTTCCACAGTCTTAACACATGACAGTTACTGCTTTCCCTATCATAAGAGTTATAACAGATGCTGTGATAAGTGGTATCCTACTGTTACTATCAATGTTATGTCAAGGGAAGTTCAAAACCAACAGGAATAATTCACATAATGATATGACTCTACTTAGTTTTGCAGCTTTCTGCATGAGTTTATCTGACATGTTTCTGCAGGTATTTTTGTTTTTAAAAAAAAGGAAATACTCAATCTATGCCTGTATCAATGTAAATTATTCCAATATAGAATACTGCCTCATTTACACCAATATTGATTCGGTATAATCATAAAAGTCACATTATTAAATGTACTTTAGTTCAAAGTATTTTTTCTGTGTTACAATTGTGTCCTGCAATTTTACGTTAGCATTATGTAAATGTGTCGTTAAAAATGAAAATAATTAAATGAATTGAATTGATTAGGATGAAAATGCAATTGCTATCGATTTTCATACGTTTATACGTGAAAAGTTGTTATAAAGCAATCTCAATCATGAATAGACTGACATGTTTAAAAAGGTGAGATTCATATGTATCTGGTGATGTGTTTTGAACTGCCTTTCGATTTAGAAAAAGCATCGCACCATAAAGAGAATGATGAAATGAGTACGGCAATGATCTTTTTTTTCCCTCGAGACATATTACTATTTATGATGACACTTATGATATTTCTGAGAGTCCCTTTCTAATGTCCTTGGATTCCAGAACCATGCGTTCTTTTATGTTGTATTCCTTAAGGCCAAAGCTCATTTTGACTACTAACAGTCTTTGTCGGGATCTAAAACTAACACTTTACAATAAGCCTAAAGGTGACACATTCGATATCGTTTTTTCAGTTAGAATGCAGTTTGTATAGCTGTGACCATTTCTACATATTCATTTTTGCTTGGCTGTACATGCCATTTTGTCGTAAGTCCACTCCCAGAAAAGAAATAAAGAATACATGCTTACAAACACATTTGTCAAATTTACCTTTAATCTACCGACAGTACTCACCGTTTACAGTAGGCTGCTTTCCCACAAGACACTTCTTCTTATACTTAGCAAGTTTCAGTCAAGTTCAGGAAAACACGAGTTTTATCCTGTCCTGTAAGGTTGCACTTAATTCATCTTGACTTTGTAAGGAGCAACCATGGTAGCAATGTGGAATATATGGCTTGAAATATTAAGTTTCACTTCTTATCCACGCAGTTATGACATCACACAAATGATAAGCGGGCTCTAGCTATGCCACAACCTTGTGGTAAAGTGCCATTCAAAACTGAAATGTCTATTGTTGGTTTTTTGTTGTGGATACGCAATACACATTTGGGACCCTTGCGCTCATGCTATACCGCTATAATAAAATTAGGTCCAGGTCCATACTCAATGGTTATTTCTTCCGCCATAGCTGGAGAGTTTTGGGTCAGTCCATTACCAAAAAAGGGGTCTCAATAATGTCATATCAAGGATAATCAACCACAAGATGATAATACCGACGTCACAAAATTTAACTTGTGCTGGTATGACAAAGTTGTAGAAACATCATCTTTTCATTTTTTAGCTAATCCAATGAAATCTTAGTCTTTTTCAGGTAAAACCCCGTTGCTTCTCAACCAATGACCCCGTTTTAAATGAATTTGTCCACAGTTCTAACCAATCGATCACCTCGAGAAAGGGGGCCGGTGAAGATCAATATTTGGGAAGTCTTGCCCCCTAAAGTATTTTACAGCACGCATTACATCTCTGTAAGCCCCCAGTCCGTGACTGGGACATATTGATCCATCCACTTCGGGTGAGAAAATAGCCACAAAGCGATGTTAAGCCTGCCTTTGCAGGCCCACTTGGAGATGAGACTTCATATTGATGCAGCTTTCGCCGCACCAGGATCTGTGCTTTCGCATCAGCGTACACTTAAACATAACATTTTTGGCCTTTATGATTAGTGCAGCTGATTTAGGTTATAGGCAAGATTTACGGCAAGACATTGGACAGGCAAATTCTCTTTCTAACAGAGCAAGGAATTTCTTCATATCACATTTTCTTCATATCACATTTTCTTGATAGTGACGTGAAATAAATAAATCGAGCACTGAATTAAATTGAACTGAAGTGAAGTGAATTGAATTGAACTGAATCAAATTTATTTGAATTTAATTGAACTGAATTAAATTGAGATGCACTTGATTATATATAATTGAATTTAACTAAATTGAAACATATCGCATCACCCGCGAATGAAATCTGTATAAATAGAAACTCAGAAAGAATTCATTTGAATTCATACTTTCTATAATATTAAACATTTAAAGACCAAAGAGCAATCAGGTTTAACATTCTGCTAAGTACTTGAAATGTTTTTGAGCAGACATTAATTTTGCTCAATTATTTGCTTGCTTTCCTCTGTCAGAATTTGTGATGCTTCACGACAAAAACTTTGAAGAAGTGAGTACGGCTTTTCAGACTGTTCGCCAATACGGACATCTATTCTTTCATCTAATATACTATTTCATTTGTTTGTTTGTACGTTCATCTACATAGTGTTTTTCATATCATGATTTTTTTCTTTTCTTTATTATTCATCTATTTATCCATATACTTTTGTTCTTAATTGACTAATTACTCACCGTATCTATAATCTCAATTTGATTAAATTTGAATTTAAATCATTTAAATTTGACAACTTTCGGTAGAACCTTCTTGATGGTGATAACTTTGAACAGCGCTCTACGAAAAGTGAACACAAATACATTCGAAGACACGGACATGAACACACTGAAGATATGCATGTCATTATAAAAAGCGACCCATTTAGTTTTGAGAACCGCAGCTATATCGAACTCTTTGTCATGTGATCTGTTAGTCATGAGCATCACGATAAATCAAGACATATCGTTAGCATCACCATGTGTATTATATACTTCCATATGTGTTCCTTCTCACCCGAATATAGAGAAAGAGAACAAGACAGAATCGACGAGCAAACGTGCTCTGTTCGCAAGCAACCTGGTTGTTGTTCAAAAACTGGATTAAAGTTGTGTCGATAACATCACCCTGTCAATTAAAGAAGTGTTGAGAAGATTGTTGTTTAATCATGACTTTATTCAAGTTCAAGAAAGTGTGAGAATAACAAGTATACAAAAGAACCAGGTTCACCGTTTCATTCAAAACGAATGGCAGGTTTAGACACGTACATGAGGGTACAAAACAACAATATTAGAGTTTACATTATTGCAACCCATATCACACATAAAATATCAAATATTACCGATGATCAATCGATAAAAAATCAATGCATATTAACTATTTCTGCGTTACAACAACAACAGTGATATAATTATCTTCCACAGTATTAATACAATAATCCGCATCAAAATATAATATAATAAATTATACAAATATACATACATACGTATATATATATATATATATATATATATATATATACGCATATACATATACATTAAAGGAAACCAAAACCCAATGAGAAATGTGGATTGAGTGAAAGCAGTAACATTAGTAGAGCACATCAGTGAAAGTTTGAGGAAAATCGGACAATCGATGCAAAAGTTATGAATTTCAAAAGTTTTGGTGTTGAAACCACTGGATAAGGAGACTACTTGAGTTTATGACATTTTATGTGGACAATGATATAAAGAAAGTATATACAAAATTCAACATGCTTTTACGTTTTTAGCGTAATGAAAGACCACTTCAATAACCGCTTTCAGAAAGCAGGGGGAATAATTACTATAACCCTTAACATAATATGTCAGTATCAAGTTGATGGAATGTGTAATTTTCATGAAAGATGATTTTTTTTTGTGGTGTTCTCTTTATGTTTTCTTGATATTGTTTTCCACAGATAACGTCATAAACTCTATTAGTCTCTTTATCCAGTCATTGCAACACCAAAGCTTTAAAAATCATAACTTTTGCATCGATTGTCCGATTTTCCTCAAATTTTCACTGATGTGTTCTACTAATGCTGCTGCTTTCACTCCATCCACATTGCTCTTTGGGTTTGGGTTTCCGTTAAATATGACATGAAAATGATATGAAAACATCAGTGCAACGCAGTTTTCATGGTTTGGGGAGAACGAAGATAACAAAGAGAAAGATATAATTCACATTCGTTATCTGCGTACAACCTCTGGAAGATGGTGACACAGATTACACGATCCAATGATGTGTGTACCATGTATACGGTATTCAATTCGTGAATTTTCGGAAAATAACCGTTACAGGCAGATTCCAAATGAAACAACTATATGACTCCATGTATAATATATATATATATATATATATATATGTATATATATATATATATATATATATATATATATATATATATAAATATATGTATAAGTATGTATATATATATATTTTTTTCTTTTTATTTGCTAGAGCTGCATGTGCCGTTTCTGTTGAGCTGCAAATGTGATTGAATAACTCTGTGTTATATATCACATCATAGGTGTTGTGTGGGTGTGTTTAAAGTGTGCGTGAGCGTCTGTGTGTCTGTCAGTATGTAGACCTACGCACGTAATGCTTATGTAGTTGCCCTTGTCTGAGTAGGTCATTCGATTTCAGTAACGTCTTGTCCTTTCTAGAGTCATTGGAATTGCTGCAGTTTGTCTATTTCCAACGTTCATCACTGAAGATTACAAAGAATCGCCGTTACATTGTCTCGTTGTTGCCATGACAACTGGTATGAAATCTACGTGAGTGGCTGTGAAGGAGGTACTTCGCGGGAAGTAACTAGTCTCATTTCAGATCGACTCCTCCAGAATGAATACAAAAAGAGAGGTATATGTCTCAAAAAAGCTATATCATTGATTCTCAAGAGTGTGAAAACGATTCCCTGACGCCAGATCTGCAAAAGGGGAACTGCCTCCAGACTGCGAATGAGTGCAATAAGATGCGATCTTTTAACCAGTGAAGTGTTGAATGCGAACATAAAGATGTATCCCTCTCTCTCTCCCTCCCTCTTTTTATCTGTACTTCTCTTCCATGTTCCTCAATTTCCAATCTCTCTCTCTCATTCTCACTCTCTCTCTCTCTCTCTCTCTCTATCTTTTCATCAGCAATGTTTGCCTCTCCTTCTTAAGAAAGTGACACATTAGAATTGAATTGTTTCGGCGAAGGTGCGATGTTGTTATCACGTTACCATCGGCGTACGTTCGTGGACTTCAGTTCGTGTATCGGCTTGGCAGCTGGCAGCCATCACCTGCGAAACAACATCCACACCCTTCATACAAGGGGAAAATATGATATACTTATATTATGCATATACATACATATCATAGATAAGTAGAAATAGCAATAAAAATGTCACAATAGAGGAATGCATTAAATGCCAATTGCCTTGATTTTGATTCAAAATCCGAATTTTCGGGGGCCTCCCCCTTCGTCAGGGATGAAAGTATAAATCAAAATCAAGGCACAGACGTTATTATTGTTATTTCTAGTACTGCCAATACGCGGAGCTAATACAATGTTTGGAATAGATAAGTGGATAGATAGATACATAGATAGATGGATGGATGGATAGATAGATAGATAGATAGATAGATAGATATAGTCCTACACACATACGTTTAAACATACATACATACATACATACATAATATATATATATATGTATATATATATATATATATATATATATATATATACACACATATATATATATATATACATACATGATTATTATCATTATCATCATTGCTCAGCAACACGGGCTCACTCGTGTGGTTGATGATAATTATTGAGTGATTATATTCATGGTGGCCATGGAACATCCTCTCCTCAAAGACCTGATAACATTTGAAATTCGCGTTCAACAGTCAGAGAAAAGTGAAAACGAAAGTATATTAATCTCCGTCATGGACACTGGACATTTTCATGAACATGTCGGTTTACGGAAGATATCAGACCTAATTACGAATCCGTGCTAAAAAAAATAGAATAAGATGAAATAAGGGCGGGGTGCTCCCATGAAATAGAGGGTTAGTTTTCCATCTGCTACTGTTTTTCCGAAAGGCTCAGATTCTTGACTGTTGAACATGGCTGGGTTCCAGCTTTAGGCGTGGGTATCTTTTTCTCTCTTTTTTTTTTTTTGAAAATCAATATTCTGAAGAAAAAAGGATACACGAAGCCTAAATCAGAGTAAAAACTGTCAGATTTTGTTAACCTGTAGTTACCCTATGATACTCTCACTCAAGATCCCTCCAATCAACAGTGAAGAGGTGTTTGTCTATTAAAAAACAACATACAGAAAGAAAGAAATCAAGAAAGGAAGGAAAAACTATACATTCATTGCTACACTTAAAGTGACTACCTACTCATTGGCAAGCTTTTCAGTATAAGGGAAAAAAGAGAAAGAGAAATATAAGGGAGAAAGGAAATTATAGTATTTCATAAGTTACAATTTTTGCAGCGGTGTCATTAATATTTGCTTGACATAATCTCACGCATCAATCATACAAAGGAAACGGGTAACAGGCATTTTCTGGGAATAAATGCGAATGACTCAAAATTTACTGGCAAATTAACGCAATGAAATATGAATATGGCATGCAAGGACGCTTACCGCAATTCGCAGCCGCTTATTTTTAAGGTACTGGTTACGGAACATCGAAACGCTGCGGATTAGGCTACTTTGAAAAGTGCAACATTATATCCCGAGGTCAAACTCTGCCCGGGCTCGTACATCGCTCGGACGAAATCTCTGTCCAGAGGATACTGGAGACCTCACGGCTTTAACCCACAACGTTCCTCATTTTAACCTAGGTGTGAAAATGGTTGTAATGATATATAAAGCCCACTTGGCAATGCTGCGGTTGGCATAATTATAATGGCAATATTGTCAGTGTCAACACAGAGAAAATTTCAATAGGGAAATTACTATATGCCGTCAGTATATGGTTATGATTATGTTTAATAATTATTATGTTTCTGATTACTATCATTCTTGTCACTACTACTAGTATAATAATAATCATCATCATCGCCATTATCACAGATTTAATTAAAACAACAACAACAACAACAAACCTTTATTAATGCTATAAGCTACTTCTACAGTCATTTTTCGTCTACAAGATTGTGTGTAGATCTGTCTTTCGGGAAAGAATAAGGACAAAATGTATAGTTCTTTCTGAGAGAAGCATCTGTAGACTGAATCTAAATCTAATGTCGACACCATCTTCCCCAGTCTTCGTCTTTCATCGTTAAAGATATGAATCCCGTCCCCACGAGGGATGGGGTTGATATTCCATATCGGGTGAAAAATGAGCCCCTTGGAGTTTTTTCCCCTTGTCTTCTCCTTTCATTCTATTGGTTTACTAAACGCCGCTGTCCTCTCTCCTTGAGGTCACTCCAGTCGTGACGTAATGAGATGACGTCACTCACGCGTTGCCCTGGAAACCGAGCACGGCTTCATTATATTCACTGTCCATCGGCGAGTAGTCTGCGTTTCGGGGCAATTCATCGAAAACGAATGTCGAACGATAAATGACCATACTCAATTGAGCAAACGTTTTGCATCGGCTGGAACGCCTTTGGCAAGTTAATAGAGGCAGGGGATTTGAAAGAAAGAAAATAAAGGTCAACAACAACAAAACCCTTGAAAACAATAATTTCCAGGGGCCCTCTAGCATGTAAGGTTATACCCCACTTACATTTGTAAACAGGTCCACTTCGCCATACTTCACTAAGATTGATAATATTCTGCTCTTGAGGGATAAGCACCACGTTCTGCAATGTGTTATCTTTGTTTGTTTGTTTGTTTGTTTGTTTGTTTGTTTGTTTATTTATTTTTTTCCATGAGCGAACTCTTTATATGAAACTATTAGCCTAATAAAATGAGAGATTGGCTTATAACTCTGGGAGCAAACAAGATAAAAGTTTCTAAATGTATGGCTGTTGCAGTGTTGGGACTGTCAGAATTCTCGACTGTCTCATGATGTCTGTTCCAAGAACACATTCGTGATCAGACCCTGGTCATATAGCTGTCACATCGTTAGACTGTCCCCTTCTCATTTAAACAGAAGTAAAAACCTTAGAAGTTGATGACACCGAGTAAGCTAGCTTTAAAAGCAAAGGACACAGATAGGACCTATATGCTAGGGTTTAAATCTCAGACTTTGTAAATCTTGGGCCCTGTTTCATACAGCTGTTCGTAGAGTTACGCATGACTTTACGAACGACTGGAATATGAAGTGCCAATATGTGTGCCCATTTTTTCTTTACGTTTTAACAAAGTACGATTGTATGTCAATATTTCATCTGCATTGGGGCAAAAATACACTTTCAACTAAAGACGTGTGTGAAAAATAAGAATTTATCACGATCATCTGCAAATTTCAACTTTAACTATTGAATTTAACAATGATTAGGAAACCCACTTGGCTTGCATATTTAAGTCGTTCGTAGATTCGTGCGTAACTTTACGAACAGCTTTATGGAAACAGGGCCCAGGATCATCAAAGACATAATGAGGGAATTAAGAGTTGAAAAAAACATGGCTTTTCAGCTGCGTGAAGTTTTAACAATAAGATTACGTGGAAGCACATACATTTTAAATGAAACTACAAATACGAGCTTCCATGTGCGATCAAAAACTAAGGTCGTTTAGTCGATGAATATGGCCGGATAGTCTATGAAAATTAGGTAATGATTGTATATCGTATATTGTGTCGAAATAAGTATTTCTTGGTACGCGATGGATCGCAACTGAAATCAGAATGATCATCCGGTGAAAAGAATCATGAAAGTCACTTGACAAGTAGTACATGTATACTCCTAATGATAAATGCACTCCTTTTTGGCTGTTTATGCAGAAGTTTGATAGTCTTACGTCATTCATCTTGACCTTCAAGTCTAATAATAATCATTTGAACTAATACGCCGTTACTAATCGTTACGTGTGGTTAAACTTCAGTTCCAACAGGTGTCATTAACAGGCAAACACGTTCGACATTGAATTCAGAAAATGAGCCAAGTTTTGATTCATTTGTATGGATGGGCAAGCTTCCTCGTGTATAAACCCTAGCAACTCTGTAATGAGAAACGGAATTTATCTTTAGAAAAAATCCATTAACAGCAATGAATCTATGTTGAGTCTAATATACCGTCATGACATGCCATGTTTTATGTATTTATTTCTTGCTTTCTGTTGTTTGTCATTCTTTGTAAAAGTTTGTATGAAAGATTTTGCAGTAGGCCAAAATAAATGAGATCAAATTTGAAATTTGTCATTTTAGAATGAACTGTAATGATATTAAGGTGATATAAGGGATTGACCACAGTTACTGCAATGGCGGATCCAGACGGGGGCACAGGGGGCATCCCCCCCCCCTTATTTTTTGTTAAAACAAACAAAATAAAAAGAAACTGGGGGGGGGGGGGGGCGTGTGCACCCCCTTTAATTTTGTAAAGGTGCCCCCCCTTGCAGAATTCCTGGATCCACCCACGTACTGCTCACTTTGCTCATAGTGAACATTACATTGACGACAACAACAACAACAACAACAAACACAACAACAACAACAACAACAAACACAAAGAACCACAGCTATGTTGGTATATAGGTGGAATGATGCCGTTTATTGTTGTGTATCGCCCCAAGAATGATACTGACATGCACAAGAGTCAAGATTTATTCACCATCTTTTGTTCAGACTACTACTCCAAAGAAAACAACCAAACACACAAACAAGATATCTGCCTTTTAAACAGTACACGTCTTTGCAAGATCCACGTGCCTGACACATATGATACATTACACTTCATTGTTCCATACTAAACCATTCATTACAACATTAAAATGTGGGTATTATTTGTTTGCTGGCTCTTGTAATGTTTCTTGCAATATCATCGTTTTGTTTGTAGGCTATACTCTGATGAACATTTAACACCAAAACAATATATATACTGCTTCACTTGACATTCAAAATATGCAGTAATGAATACAAAATCTGGGAATTTCAAAAGGCACAGATGATTATTTCAATAGTTCTTATCATTTCCAAGTGTTGCAATGCATGAAGTAATTTAAAGGAAAGAACCACACTGGACATACACTAAATCAAAGAGGTATAGCAGACGAATTCATTGATATCTACAAAACCATGATGCATCATTTCATGGTGAAAGACACCTGGCTGTACTTTAAAGACAAATAATGTTAAAAAAGAAAGAAAGATTGGATGCGATACAAACCAAAGGGCCTGAAAATGTGATTTGTTTTTGTGCAGTACTGCTCAAATCTATAACTTGTTCCTGGACAGTTGATTTGAAGGCGCATTGGAAGAGACGTCACTGCCTGTGGGTCAAAAGGTCATAAAATCTGGCCTGCAAAATTCCAAGGCAAATGCTTCCCCTCTTACAAAATGCCCTTTTGCTGTCAATATGCTCACATTATGGAAATACTTTTCTTGAAATGACAAAGCATCAGCTGTGCGAAGCAAACAGCTCTAAACAAAATGACATTAAATTGTACATTTCTCATCACAGTTTGTTTTTCCTCTGTGATATCTATATTAACCCTAATCAGGCTGGGGGGGGGGGCAGAATCTGCCCCCCCTCGACGTTTCGCGCAATATCTTCGCAGCACGATAAGCTCCCGCCTCCATGTTTCATGACTTTTTTCTTTCAAGTATCGCGCAACTTTTGAGACCAAAGTTGTTGCGCCCGCGCGTACCGTTTTGACGCGACGCCCGTTCAAAAAAAATTTGTCAACCCCAAAATTGCTCCAAAACGTGATTTTGTGTACAAATCCAATGCAAATTGTGTTTTTTCAATTAATTCACATAAAAATTCATATCTTGACTTAGAATGGACGAAATGAATTTATTTTAGCATAATAAAGCTTCGAAAAATGTCTGTGACAAATTTTGGCCAAAAAACAAACAAAAACAAAAGGTCGAAAAACAGAGAAATACACAAGAAATTAAAAAAACAATCAAATACATAAGAAATTAATTTCGATACAGATTTTTTTTTAACCTATGTCTCGGGAGAATGATACAAAACACATTTTAAAAAAGAAATTAGCTTAATCAGAGCATTAATAAGTGATTTAGAGCCCAAAACTGATTTTATGCATAAAAGAACATTAGCGCCCTCGTCGTCGTCGGAAGGATTGTATCCATTCTGGTCGTCAAAAATCTACAGAAAATACATTTTTCGTGATTTTCTACGAGGATTGATCTGCTCATACCAACGAATTTGGCTACTCAAGGTTTGAGTTCAATAAACTGAAAGACAAAAACAACGGGGAAGGTGTCATGAGAGAGTAAGTACATCATAGGAGTGCATAGCGACTTGAAGTAGCGTGCGACGAACTGTTTGCCCCTTGGCCCCACGTACTTCAACTTATGTTGGCGGTTGTGATACTCGTATGACATGGCTATGGCTATGGCAGCAGATGGTGAGGAGGATGTTGTTGATGTTGTCGATGCTGATAGTGATAGAGGCCAGAATACTTCTGAACCAGTCATTATAAATGAACTGCTTTGTTTCATTCAAAATCATCTGAAACGCACAACCAGGGCAAAGATTGCCGAGTGTGTGGCGAGAGGTTTCAGCCCAGACGAAATCGTTAAAGCAAGAGACATTCTATCGAATGATGTGAACCAAAAGAGAATAACGAAACTGAAGAACAGGCGTAAAGCCAACAAGAGTGAGCAGACAGCTGATGATATTGTTGGAGCAATGATTGAGCTTGACCAGATGGGTATAGAGACTAATTTTGTTGCCAAGAATCTGTTTGTAATTCCTAAGTGTGATCCCAAGGAATTAGATCCCTTTGCCACCCTGCAGAGACTGATTGAGCTGGAGGAGAGAATGACGACAATGGGGGCCTCTGTCAGAGCACATGATGAGGCTATCAGGCATCTACAAAAGGGAGAAAAGGAAAGTGTGGTGGTAAAGAACTATTCTCCCTCGTATGCCGAGCTTGCAAAGAAGAATGCAAATGGAAGACAAGCTTCTGTGAAAGGGACCGATGTACAAGTATCATTGACGAACAAGAAACCTGCCGTGCAGATGAACACAAGGACTGCCAGTTCGTCGCAGGTGCAGGCCACACTGTCATCTGTGCCTGTACTGGAGAAGGTGTCCAGCGTCAAGTCTGATGGAGGTACCGACAATGCAACAGGGCCATGGCGCACAGTTCAGCACTCGAAGCAGCGGTCAGCAGGAAACCAGTCCAGAGAGGTAAACAGCAGTCAGCGTCAGAAGCGTAGGATTCATGGGACCGTCAAGGGAGATGTCATATATGGTGCACCTCTGCCTAAGCGAGATTTTTTCATTTCACGCGTAGCGAAAACAACCTCTGATGATCAAATGCTGAGATACATAAAGAGCAAAGGTATTGACACAGCTGAAATAGTTTGTAAGTCAAATATGGAGGCAGTTTTCAAGTCATACAAGCTGTCAGTTTCTGTGGATGAAAAGGACAAAGTCATGGAGGAAAGTATATGGCCCTATGGTATCTGCGTACAGAGATGGAGAGAAAGGGCAAGAGAGAGACCTGGGTGAACATCATCGAAAATGGAAGTGAATCACAAACTGTCACTTATCACCTATAATTGCCAATGTGCAAATGACTCCAAACTTCCTTTTTTAAAGGAGATTTTTAAGCGTAGTGATTTTCTTCTATTACAGGAACATGGTTTGTATGAATCACAGTTTCCCTGGTTTGATAAAATAGACGATGAAAATGGTGTAGGGAAACATGGGGTTAGTGCAATGAATGAAGAAATTTTGTTGTCGGGAAGACCTCATGGAGGAACAGCTATAATCTGGAAACAAAGTAATAAGTTGAAAGTGGAACCTGTAAGATTGGATTCAGTTAGTAAGAGAATGGCTGCAGTTATTATAACCTTTGAAGATATGAAGAGAATGTTATTATTCAATGTATACATGCCGTGTGATGATAGGTCACAGTACGGTTCAGTTCAGCCTGATTAGGGTTAAAACATCAAAATTCATGTCGAGAAAAATACATAAGCTATAATTCTTTCCACCGAATTGACATTTGTAATACTTGTGATGCATTTGTTCTTTCTTTTTCAATATTGCTACAAAATTTGGTTATAACAGAATCATACAAATGAATACGTCACATGGTAGTACACAATTTTGCATTGTGCACGGCTGGACGGCAAAGTGGACGGCTAATAGATCACCTCAAGGTAACAGCAGTCAATTTTTGCATAAAATCAAGGTGTGGTACAATGGACGGTCGTCGCATCAAGGGAATCATAAATCCCAAGAGAATTTGATTATACACTCCAATGGCATAATGCATGCATTTTTTTATTTTTCATCTTAAGGCACTCAACTACATGTATTGTTTGTTTCACTGATGCTCCTAGCGAGTTTTTGAAGTGGAAGCGTTAAGAGGGAAAGGCTCATCATGATGGTGGTTTTATCACCTTCTCTACCTTACATCTGGTACTGGTAATAGGCATCCACTGAATTGATCAAATGCTTGTATGCCTAATATCCCAGGCATCCCTTTGTGCATGCATAACGGTTGATATCAATAATTAATATATGCCAGGATATATGGATATACTAGACAGTACCAAAATGCACATTTGTTAAACAAAGATCACATAGACAATCGATGACAGATTTGCAGCGATAAATGCATATATATGTGTACATCATAACTATCAAAGAATACAGATATGAAATAGAATAGACGTAATCGCCAAGATATACATATTTCTCCAATTATAATAGACTCTGGTATCTGAGTAAAAATCAAAAAGTGCAATATATATTACATGCAATTTCCACAAGAACCCACTGAGACAACAATAAAGAACAAAAGAATCATGAGCCAATAGATTAATCAGAATGGATGGAAATTAGATGAAGCACACATACCAGTTAACATCCATCAAAATAATCACATACACACACACACACACACATACACAAAACAAAGCAATAAAATTAGTCAGAATCAGCAGAATGAAAATACTTTATGGCAACTTCTGAAAACTGTGTGCCTCCTTCACACCTACTACAGATATCACTGAAACCAATATATATATTGGAGCTTCAAATAAACAAAAACAAAGACTCGTATCAAGACCCAGATATGTGTGACAGCTTAAGGTCAGAATGAGATAAGAGATGATAGTCATCATTTTGACATATCGTCGCTGGGGTGACAAGACCTTGTATCTCAAATTTTGGTGAAAATTACTTTTTTTTAAATTAATGGTCAGATAATCAGTTAAGTGATATCCTGTCCAAATCTTCAGTCTTACCCCCGAAATGAAGCCACCATAGCATGTCAAAGGAGAGGCTCTCCAATTTGATATACAGCTTAGCTGTCAATGCTTTTTGTTTTGTTTTGTTTTTGCTCTCCTGAACACTTGACATTTTGTAGATATGAGGTCTTGTTGCCCAAGAGACGATAGTTGAGTAGATCAGAAATCAAAGTATGACCCCAAACTTTACCCATCAAATTTATATAAATGCATACAGAATACCGTAAGGCTCCTGCATTTTGTGACTACATTTGAACCCAATCTGATTACAGTCAATGAAAAACATGGGAACTGCCCATGCATTCATACAAATTTTCTACAGTAGTACTATTGTATAAGTGGTTTCTTTCGCGGTGGCTTTATTTTCGCGCTTTTCGCGCTTTGAGGTTGAACCGCGAATTTAACATCACACGAAAATGTTTTGAACTCGTAGCTTGTTACAATGCTATCATTACCGACCGCGAATTTAAACACACGCGAAAAAGTCGGCACCGATGGAAACCGCAAAAGTTTCTGTACGCGAAAGAAACCACTTTTACAGTATACCCTGCAGGTAAGAAGGATACCAATTTCTGTATCAAAATAGAGTTAATTGGGTTGTAGACAAGAGATGAGTGATGGTGAAGTATTGTGGAATACAGCCTTCTCCTTGTCCCAGTCCCCCCAAACCTCTCTCGCTTGCCTCCGGAATCATAAAACCATGGAATGATGTGCTAATTGAGCAAATTTCACATCCTCTAGAGAAATTGTCCATGTGCCTACACACTTCCTACCCATGATTGTACATGTGCAGAAAAGTTATGTATTACCATTTCTGTGAATAATGAGTGCACTTTCCTCCAATACGACTGATACAAAATTTGAATCTTAATCACAGGAAAGTATTGAGAATGAGTAATGAATGGAATAACTGAATGCCCTTCAAATTACAATAAAGATGCCACAAAAGCAATGAATCATATTACAACTTGAAAGCTGAACAGGCCTATTGCTCCAATTGAACAATTGTAAGTATCAGTGTAAGGAAATTGGACATTCACTGACCATTATCTTGTTTGAGAGCGAAAAAAAAAAATGTGATGATCACAGGTATGTGCACAGTCTCATCATGCACACACACACTGCATCCCCGCCCTTTACATACATATTTTGATGACAAAAAAACAAAAAAATCAGTTCTGCTACAAGCTTTGCCTAGTCAGTCCTATATCTACATTACAGTGACAGTCATTGTGTAGACCACGAATCAGGTGCATCTATATCCTCTTAGAACTTGTATATATTCTACTTTATATACTCTAGAATTCATATATCTCTCACACAGAGTGAACATATAATTCAATTTCAATTTTTGTTCTTGCAAGAAACATTAATACCTCGTATTCAGGCTAACATGAAAATATTACAGTGATTTTGTTCCAGTGCCAAACAAATTGCACCAGGTCAACACGTACACAAATAAAGAAGACAGGATGAGCCAAGTACCAACATGTAGATCCAGCTGAGTTCAAATATACAGAATTTGAATTTGTCATCCAACACCAGTTTGGGTGAGAAGCTTGCCTAAACACGGCTCTTGCAGACATGTTATGCCAGGAGAAATATATATAACTAGATACAACACCACTTTGTTATTAAAGACATAGCAGCAAAATGCACATATTGGCTTGCAGACATTGTATTGCCAACTAATGAAAAGACAGGACAAGCAGACAGCACAAATCTGATAGAAATTGGTCTCGATTTTTGTTCTCACTCGCCGATCTCCTCCTCATCCAAGGCTCTCCAATCCAGGAGTAGACTCTCTCTCTGTCTCCAATTGCCATGACAACGGAAAGGACAGGTTAGCACACTACTATTCAGGTCTCTACTGAAGCTGTCTTCTCCTAGCATGGAGCTCTTGTGGCAGCCTGACGTCTGAAATGCACCACCTGTCGATGATTGTTGGGGTGAAGTAGTGATGGCTTGGAGACGGTGCTAGATGATCTCCTCCTCCTACTTGCCCTTAGGCCTGGCTGAGCTGGGTCTGTTGGGGGGAGGCTTACCACCCGTAATCTTGGCCTCCACCACCTCTATGGGGCCCATGATGTCCTGAAAAAGGGAAGGCAACATTATCAAAGAGTTGAAAATAAGCACAGAAACTCACTTCCCACACTTTATTCTTCCCACACCTTATTCTTCCCACACCTTATTCAATGATCTATGACCAGAACTCATACTTGTCTGATGCTCAACACTTTATTGACTGTGGGTTACAGCTGATTGATGAACTGGGACATTGTGGACATTACTGTCCAATGATCATATTTATGTATGCTCTGGGTCAGTTTCTCTATTATTCCCATTGACAACTACACTGCATAACACTTGAAAATCATATATGAGATACTAAAATTTCAAACATAGAACATGCACAGCATTGGTCATTTATTTACCAGATACTTTGATTTTTTTTTTTCAAAGTCCATTAGTGGCAGTTTCTAAACTAGAAATGTCGCTATGGCGACTGGTATGCCTCCGCCATAATGCATGATTCTCCTAATAGGTCCAGATAGTACATGATGTGGACAATGTGTGATTACATTTTCACAAAATTGGCAAAATATTAAAACGATAAGTTTGTCACAAATGTGTTAAATGTTCACCTTCTTTGACCTAGGTTTAATTGGATAAATAGGAGAGTTAAGGACTTTAACTTGACTTTGACCCGTTCATATGTTTATGCATTGAGTTATTTTCAAGGTACGGAGAAAAAGTGAATTTCTGCATTGAATAGTAAATTGTTACCATTTTCATCTGGCCTTTGACCCTAAAATTCATAAAATAATCACTGTCAGGCAGAACATGCATAAATATGTAGTACGTTTCAAGATAACTTGAGCCACTTCCGAGATATGGAGGAAAAGCTTAGTTCAGCACTTTCACTTGATCTTTGACCTTTTGACCTTTGAGGCAAAAACAAAAGAAAAAAAAACTTTCCAAAGAATCTCTATTAGGTTATGCATGCATACACCAAGTGTAAAAAAAAATAATCCTGCCAGCATCGCATAATCATGACGGAAAAAGTAAAATTTTGAAGTGTTTCCCTTGACCTTTGACCCCTGACCTTTGACCCCATGAACCCTAAATTTTCTAGATAATCACTGCCAATCAGTACATGTATATATACTATATTCCATGAAGATACCTCGAACAATTTCCAAGGTACAGAGAAAAAAGGTGAAGTTTTAATATCTTTACTTGACGTTTTGACCTTTGACCTTCGACCTCATGACCCAAACTTTCACCAGAGAATCTTAATTGGGTAATACATGTATACACTAAGTTTCAAGAAAATATCTTCAGGCATTGCATAGATATGGTGGAAATAGTGAAATTTTACGTATTTGACCTTGACCTTTTGACCTTTGACCTTGAGTGTGTGCCAACCCAAAAGTTGATAGGCACAACTTCACCCCCTAATACACATACATGCCAAGTTTCATTAGGATACCTCAAAAGGTTTTGATAGTTACCCTGTCCACAAAATTCATTACAGACGGACAGAAGGACGGACGGACGGACAGACGGAAGGACGGACGGACAGACGGACGGAAGGACGGACGGACGGACAACCCGAAAACATAATGCCTCCAGCACCACTTCGTGGCGGAGGCATAAAAAAGTCTACCATGGTATGAGTTTTTGATAGCATAGCAGTCCCATCATTCTGTCTAAGTAGTACACTGACATGTAATTGAACACAAAAGATTCTATGCACTAGAGAAATTTTACCTTTTTAAAAAAAATAGAAATATTCTATAAAAATAATCTAAGAACAGTGGGGCCCTTGATTACAAAAGAAGAAGTAAGCAATGTTATGGTCTGGGTTCAATGTATATTGCTTTTCAACTTAGCAAAGGGCAAAGCTGCATCCAGTTAATAGAGAGACAGAAGTGAAAATAGTGTGAGAATGAAGAAATAAGCAACAATAACAACAACAAAGAATGAAGAAGATGAAATCAGAACGACAGATGGATGAGAAAAGCGTGTAGAGCAGAAAATGGATTGATACGTACCTACTGAATACGCCAGGAGGCTAGAGACACGATTCATATTGTTTGCCGTCACTATGATTAATGTTTCCCATGACAATCCTATAGTTTCTAAAATAAATCCATCCAGTAGACTTGTCTATTGCAGCAACAAGTGATAAACACTCAGAATTCTAGCCACCAAAATGCAATTATCGAATGTCAAAGCTGATTGGAATGCTTTGATGCTATGTGGTCGGATTTAAAAACACAGATCTGAATTATACATCACAATATTCATGCACTCAGTGTCCTACAGCACAACCAACTACAATTCTCCCTATCACATATAGCCGATATCAAGCGATATCACCTCGCGATACCGATGCCTGATCGATCGTTCTTGGGACGTACACTTCCGGTTTTGCGGTTTTACCCACGTCACATTCTTCATCTATGGATATTTTCCATAATTTTGTTGTTTTGCATCATCGGCCCAGCAAAGGGCCGCTTCACAGACGAATCTCATTCATCAAATGTAAAGTTACAGATTAGAAAATAACTCTATTATTCGACAGATTATAAGACAGAATTTGATACGATCTGTGAATATTAGTACTTCGGCGTTCAATGTGTATAAAAGCGTACATTTACACATCGTGTGTTCATAACCGGAAGTTTATTTCCGAAGAATTAAAGGTAAAAAAATTAGAGCACCACATGCGTTCAGATTCGGAGAGCTATATGCGACAGGGAGAATTGATTGTATGCAACCTCCTCCTACCTCATTAGATGCGTATTTGACCTTGACCTCCTTGATAATGTCCTTGATTTTAGCACTGGCCTTCATGTCCTCCAAGATGTCCTCTGCATCACACAGACAAAATGGAAATTACTGTAAAACACAATATTTTCGCGGCATGACATTTTGGCGAATTGGAGCCGACGGACTTTTTCGTGGCATGAAATTTTCGCGAGTTGCCTCTAACATTCAATGTGTATAGTGTAGACAAGAACTTTCACATGCACTTTAATTTCGTGAATTGGATCTTGCAAAATTCGCGAAATTAAAGTGCACGCCAACATTCCTCGTTTTGTAGTAGATGAACACCACTGTCAATGGCATTGCTGTCACATGTATGATGCAAGTTGTACAAATGCATGAAATGTGTATGCATCTACTTATGCATGTTTTCAAGCACAACAAGGATTTTCTGTTTTCTAAAAATAGTACACAGTAACAGTTTGGGTTGCATAGTGTTACCATGAATATGTGAAGTTGCTTGCAGAGAGACACTGGGGGTAGTTTCAGCTTTGGGTTCTCAAACAACAGTAACATAAAAAGACAGGAAAAAAAAAAACAACCTGAAGTTTGAAATTGCCACACCAATATATTGGTTTCTGCCTTTGTCTGATCTCTTCATTACTGCATATTGCCATCATAAACCTCATCCAATATGTAACAATTACAAGGACAATGAAAGAAAGAAATAACATCAGGGCTGCCAACCACTGCAGATATTAAGATATACTAATGCACAGTAAAGACACGTTTTGAAGGCAAAATTATAATTCTGTTTAAAAAATGAAAAATTGTTAGCAAAATATACTATACATGACATGAGAGAAAAATCTATCTTTCACTTAAAAAAATCTTACTTCTGACAGAGGAAAAACTTCTACATTTTGTAAAAACATACAAGTTAGTAGCTCTGTAGCATAAATCAAATATTATCTATTCAATAGTTTCAGTTTCACACAATCATTCTGAAACCAAGACTAACTGGAGGTTCACCCTTGCAGGCAGACAATGGTACAATCTTTGTTTGTCCTAAACTAGTCTACGCTCACCAGTCTCTGAGAGGTCCATGAAGAAGGAGCACACGTACTCCACCACATCCGGATTGCCCTTGTGGACCTCGTAGCCGCTGGCCACGATGTTGATGCCGTCCGAGTTGTGTGCCAGGTACGCGCTCTCCTCAGACTCGGCCACCAGACTGGACAGTGCCATGCAGGCATTCTTGACCACGTCAGCATGCTGTGTGGGGAACAAAGGGTGATGTCCATAGTAGGGCAGGTCAGATGTGGCAACAAGTGTGATAACGCTTAACTGTGCATTAATGGTACTCTCCAATCTAATGGAAGTCTACCGCTTCTTTTTTTATGAAAACGTAAAACACAACATCAGCACTGAGACAAGATCCTTTCATGACGGGTTACAAAGCAATCTCATACTCCAGTGATAGGTGTACATTTACAGTACATAACATGAATTTACTGCAACAAGACACATATACTGTAAACAGTAAAGAGTAAAAGTTTCAACTTAACAACTGCAACAAATGTGACCACCCATCTCAAACCTACAAAAAGTCACAGATTATGATCCTCTGCAATGGATCAAAAAAAATGTCATTTGGGTTGACCAATTCAAAGTTTGTATAGTTCGTCTTGCCTAAGAGAGTATCTTTTCTCTACCTACTGTCAAAATCGATGGCTTAACATAAAACAGAAATCGAGAAATCAGCTTTTTTTCTCCACCATATTTCTTCCAACAGGTTCAGCTTTCCGTGGGAAATAGAACATGTTTCCATTGATACTTCTGCACAGCACACATGAGTGACCCTAGTCTTTAAACCCTCTTTCCTCTCTTTTCTATAAAACTGCACCCCCTAACTCTCACTTATTTCAATCATGTTTTGAATGGGATATGGTGGTACAATATTAACAAGTTATATCTCATTTTAAAGCTTTAAGCCAACTCTTTTAATCTACGTAGGGAAGCAGAAATTCATTTTTGCCTACATTCTGTGGGTTTTGAACTAGGTGGTCACATTTAATCACACAGGGATCTTCTTGAAAATATTGAACTCCTTTACATGACATCAATCACTTTTAAGGAAGACAATTTCCCTTCATTGGATTGGGGAACACAGGAGAAAGCCAGTCTCCTATTTTCTTGGCCAAGTAGAAGAAAATAAAATGTTATTTTTCGTTGTCCATCTCATCATGGGCATTATCATTTGATATAAGATGATGAAATCCGATGATATCTCTCGGGGCAACATCCCTAGCTTATTGTCATTGAGGACCACTGGTAAACTCACCTTTTTGTGATCTGTGATTGCCTTGAGAAGCAGCTTGGCCAGACTCCTGGCTGCCATCATCTCTACATTCTCATCTACAGTGTGTTAACAAAAACAATAACCAAAACAAGAAAGCTTAGTACAGTACATCATCTGTTGCATCCCTTCATACACTCACTACAACATCATCATCCTCTAGCATCACTTAACTACTATATCGTTGCTGGGTGATAAGACCTTGTATCAGCAATTTTTAATGAAAATGAGTTTTTTGGATTAATGGTCAAATAATGGCTTAAGTGATGTCCTGTTCAAATCCCAACTGTCTTACTCCAAAAATGAAGCCACCACGGCATGTCAAAGGAAAGGCTATCCCATTCGCCATAGTGCTTTGGTCGCCATAGTGCTTTGGCCGCCATGTTTTTTGGCTCTCCTGAACATTTGACATTTTGTAGATACGAGGTCTTATCGCCCCAGCGACGATATGCAAAATATACCTCCTTAACGAATAGTCATTCCGAATAAGGCAAAACCGCATGCACATATTATATGGTTTAATTTTCGACATTATTTCACATTGACAGCTGGGGTTAGCTATGTGGCACAGCATGTCATTCTTCTCACCATACAAACCACAATCTATGATAACCAAGGGAGTGATGAACACTTGCATCTGTTTAAGGCACCACAGACTAAAGCTTAGACTCCGCAACAATGGAGATTGCATAACCATACTATGTTCCAATTAACTTTCATGAGCAACTCGTACTGAGGGATTCCCAATTGTTTATTAGCTCTTGCATCATGGAGTGCTTCATGGGATTTTTTTTTTCTTTAAATACTTCAGAAATCTGACCTTTGACCTTCACGTTGCCACTGTTAAAGGCATTTACCATTTGCAGATGAAACAAAAACCCAGCATTAGTGCTTCAAAATAGTTCTAAAATGTGAGTTAGAGATAGAAGCAACCAATGTAAAAATTTGCACCAGTATAATTGATGTTAAATATTGTTAAATATACAAAATGTGAATAGTTTTATCAAAAATGTCGCCAGATTACACTGTATACAGCTATGGTTTATCAAGAAAAATAGTGATGTCTCTTTGAATTTCAGGCTTTATTGTAAAACTTTTATATGTTAGGATGTTTTGTGATACAACTGACCTACACATATGCATGAAATAAGATATCTTAAACATTTTTTTAATCACTGCTCCCAAAGGTAAACAGGACCTTTAAGTCTAACGTACGTAGGGTCTTACCTTCCAATGACAGGCCCCAGAGTGCTGAACAGGTGAAGTCCATGACGGAAGGATTCGTCTCGTGTGTTTCCATGGCATTGATCAGGTCTACCACCCCTTTCTCCTCTCGCATGATGTCAAGGTTCTTATCTGTGGTACAAAAAAATAGATGTATGTCAACGAAACTGACTCAAGAATGGACTCAAAACTGTACACGCCAAATATTTAGTGAGGTTTTTATTTTCAAGAATTTCGCAAGTCGGGTGCTATTCGTGAATTTAAAACATATGAAAAATATCCACTCTGATCTAGACATGACTGTACATGAATGCATACATTTCTCTGTCCAGTATTGTACTCCACAATCGCGAATCTAACCGATCACAAAATTGTCTGGATGTTCTGATTTGCGAAAAATTAGACTCGCTAAATATATTGTGTATACAGTAATCTTGTACCAAGAGTTTTTCTGGTATCAGTAGCTGAATGTGCCAATAAAAATACTGTGGTATAATACACCAACATAACTACAGAATAGTCTTCTACCCAGTATGTGCATGACAGACACACAGCTCAGGTCAGCTCTGTAGGAATTAATGTACATTTAACACTAAATTCTTGAAGTTAGTCAAAGAATAAAACCTCCTGCTCTTTTTGCACGTACATGCTAATGGTTGTTTGTATGTGCTTGCAGGTGGACAACAATCAACTTAAAAATAATATTCCAATAGTTATTACAAAATCTTTTGATTATGAAGTGTATTAAGAAAGGCAGAAGCTGTGCATTGCAATCTACATAAATTTGTGTCAGTTTTGTTTTCTTCCTTGCCTCGCTACCTTACCCGTTTCAACTTTGCCCAATTTTAGCCAAATTTTCTATTTACAACCACTGCATGCTTTATGAAAATCTCTCTCTTCAGTTATGTGTCACACGAAATTTAAAATACAAAGGAAACATTGACCATGTCATCTAAACAAAGTAGTCCATCAAGATGTATCTACATTGCACGCAGGTCTGATTCACTTCTCAACACGACAGAGATTTTTCTCAGATTGTAATTCATGCATCACTTTTTACAAGCATTGAATTGACATGGCAGATGATGACAGTAGCATTTCTATGATGGAGCTTTCAGTCCCAAGGCAACACACAGTTACACCCCGCATTCATACTGGGTCCTATGTCACAGGGAACATCCCATACTGCAGGACTTTACCCTTCAAAACCATAATGAGGATTTAGGGGGAATTTTTCAGGTGTCCCTGCAAAAGTTTTCAGGTCTGCCGACAAAGTTTGCAAGGGAGAGTGACCTTGGGCCTGTAATTGATAGCGGCCAGCTGCACTCATCAAATGTGCGCACAAGTGAACTCTTGTTAAAAGGCAGGACCTGAGCCTGAAACTGATTGTCTCTGCAGCTTGGGACAGAAGTGTGGACGGTCAGTCATACATAGACACACTCTCTCCAGACTGTCCCAGAGACGTGGGACCTAGTGTAAATGCAGGACAGTTGCAGATTCCATATTAGTTTGGTCCAACCTCTGCCAGAGGAAGACATATCGCAATGACAGTCGCTGCTTACCGTTGATGGTGAGGTAGGAGAGAGCGCTGCAGCAGTTGGCACAGACTTCAGCGTCCGATGGATGAGTTCGGAGAGCCGAGAGGATATCCTGGATTCCACCCAGCTTGCCAATCAGTCCTGCAGCATGCTCTGAGAATCGTACAGGAGGGAAAGTTATCTTTAAGCTCGAGGTATACAGTATCCTACCAATCTTTGGGCTGTGTGCAAGCTTACCTAAATATACGTCTCCAGATAGTAATATGTGCTTGAATCATGTATCAAACTCATTCTATGGCACTGATACTGTACACAATATAATGAATGAGGCCTTGAATTTTACTATAAATGTATTCTACACTAATATACAATTTCTAAAATCAAATGCTTGCATTCAAACAGCAAAAATTTGTACTATTTTTACTCAAGTATGAATTGAAAATGCTGAAAGTTACTTTGTTGATTCCATTTCTACAAAACAAATGAATGCAACACAAAGATAAGTAGGGAAGACACAAGGCTAGAATCTCTATTAAAATGCAGCATCAAGGACAGCCTGAAAAAAAGACGGAAATTATGAAGTAAATTCTTTGCAAGTGATGTTTAGCTACACTCTTCAGAATGCAATGATTTGACCTCCCTCAATCATACACAAACAACTGCAGGGCAGGGAGATTACACTGAGGTGACAACAATTGACCTAAAATACCTTTTACGAGTCCCAAAAGGTTTTGCTTGAACTACAATGTATGATTTGGGCTTATTTAGTGCTACTATGAGTGTCCCATCATCTTACCACTTAGAGCAATGGTCTTGAGCAGAGAGCAGGCTATATTCTGGAAATCCCTCGAAGATGGATGTGCCTGTAACAAAGGACAAATCATATTTAACCTATTGAAGCCCATTTGCTTTCCACTCCAGACATCAAATATTAGCTAAATACATACCTGACTAATGTGATCATTCTGATTACAAAAGAGGAAAAAACAAAAATCCTACAATACACAGCAAAGTGTGACAAAAAATAAGATTGAGGCTTTAATAACAATACAAAGAAACCTCTTCACTGTACTATGAAAGAGAAATTACAAAAACGAAAGATATCTCAAATAAAATGATAAACCCACATTTACTCAGAGTCAGTCCAGAATGGCTCAATGCAGAAGTGTTTGCGGACTAAGTTAGTTCTCCATATACAGCTACATTGCCAAATCATTAGCAGGGCTGCACACTAACCCATTTTTTCTACTGGTCCAACCTGTCCCTTTTGGTTCAGTAGGTACCCAGTTCCCCCCCCCCCCCATTTTTTACTGGTCCATTCCTGAAAAAGTTTCGGGTCCGACAGTGATTTTTACTGGTCTGGACCATTGGCCCAGTGCCAGTGTGCAGCATTGTCGTTAGACATAACAGATTGACTTCTGAACCAGCAGCCCTTGCACAGGTATCTCTAAAGATACTAATGGAAATTGCAGCTAACGATCACTTCAAAGACATTGTGCAGTATTGCTCTTTCCTTGAAGTTAAAGAGAATGAAATTGATTGATCAACAATAACAGAAGTCTCTGAGACTATGGCAGCAATAGTGCCTGGGAGAGGTACCATTTTCTCCTCACTGTTTCAGTCCCAACTTACCTTCATAGCAAGTGTGACAGCTCGAATCACTTCTTCTGAAAAGAGGTAATCATCGGCATCCGATTCAGCATCAGCTGTGTCAGAAGAGGGAAAACAGATACAATAATAAGGGGGATAGTTTGCAAATCTACCAATATTTTCAAAATTTACCCATTTACAAAGACACTGCCTCCCATAACACAAGCATGATGCATACTGAATCCAGGGTCGGAAATCGCTATCTTCTTCTCCTGAAACGGTAGAATACTTCTTTCATCAAAGTGGTTCACAATCACAAATTTAACTTATTACAAAATGGTTTTACAAATTCCAATATACGAAATATTATACTCTTGAAATATTTGGCATGTACAGGAACTCTTGCAGAAAAAAAGTATGGGAGAAAAATCAGTAATTGACATCTTTATGGTGTGTGCACACATGGACCAGTGAGCGATAATCTAATAACTTGTTCCAGAAGGTTGAAAGCAATATCCTCTATCTTGGTATCACTGCAGGAGAGGATAATGCATTCACATCAACTTGTGGACTGGGAATGGAAGGAAAAAAAAGAACATGAAGAGGATAGAAGGGCAAAGCGAAAAAAGATGAGAAAGTATAGAGGATGGTACTGTAAAATAACCAAGAGAATTTTCTTACCCGCAGCTGTAAGAGTAAGCAGCAGTCGACAAGCCTCCATTTGTAAGGCAAGCTCAGAAACATTTGTCTTCATGCAGCCAATGACAATGACCTTCTTACCAGCCTCATCGATCTGTGGAGCTACAGAAAATAAAATGAAGTGATATATCAAATTCAATCAAATTCAATTTATTCATTTCATGAAATCACATTCAAAATATTTACCTAGATAGGTGAGTCAAAGGACGAAATCATGCAAAAGCCAGGGCTTGGAAATGGAGATTTCCTTTACAATATAGTTTAAAATCACATATAAGATAAAACAGTATGACATAAAATAAACAGATATGAAAAAAAGTACATATGAATTTGGCAATGGTGTATTCACCAGCGTTACGGAAACAACAGCGATTAGTTATTGTGTAGCTGACGATGGAAATAAAGAGAGTTGTCACTTGACTGCAGAATATAGCATTTTCTGAAAGATTAACTGACTGGATGTTATAAAGTTGCTAGTTGTCAGATTTTGAAGTTCCATACGTTTCATGGTTATGTATGTTTGTTAAGCAGATGGTTCCCTGGATTGGACAGACCATGAATTGGTTGTGGTTGCATATTATAGGCTGTACCCCCAATTTGAGACTTGATTGCTGTTAGAAATAGTGTAACCTTGTCACATGCAAATATGGTAATAGAAAGGAATGTAACGTAGTCATACTTGGAATAAAACTCAATACTGGTTGGGACATAATTCTACATGGACAAAGTGAAAAACAGAAATAACATTTTTTTTTCCCCGTTTTTTTCCTCTCTTTTTTAAAAGATCACATGTCTAAATTCCTTTTAAGATGAGAATGTAATGCAGGGGAACTGATAGAGTAATGAAGCTGTCGGGGGTCCCAGTCAGTTCGGTCATTAAATCCAGTTTATCATTGTGTATACACACCCACCAATACCAGGTCAAATCCTGATGACACCAACACAGAACTTGTTAATTCTGAACTGACCCCATAAAATGGTAAAGTACATAAAAATATCCAAGATGGTTTGCATAGGTCCAACTGTACGTGAATATGACACAAAGATATGTACATCATAAAGTGTGCGTGGCTTAGCTTTATGGAGGGGGTAGTAGATGTCTGCTGTGGGCTCATTGGTGTCTGACATAGTTATGCCTGTCTGAACTCACACTGACCACGGGAATAGAATACCAAGCAACATAAAATCCTCATTCTCTTCATTTGTTTGTTTGCTTGTTTTTTTACAAATTTAAAAAGAGAGGGAGAAAGAATTGTACAGCAAGCTCCCCACAGACCATCCATCCACTGCATGGTAAAAACGGAGCACATGGCAAAAACAGAATGTTACAAAAACAGAAGACTTTTGTCCTCAAAAAGTGTGTCTCAATGTCAGTGATGGGCAAAGCACATGTTGTGCTGTGTCATCTTCTGGCACACATTAGCCAGCAAACTTTAAAAGAAACAATACGGACATCAAGTACAACGTTCATGCCAAGTGTGGCATCTCTGTCGCCTCTTGCCCACCAGAATGTGGACATCCTCTCATCACATCATCATCACTTACCTGTCAATGTGTTGAGGTACTTCAGGGCCCTAGTAACAGAAATCTCATTATCCTTGTTCTCATTGATGAATGCTGGAAAGCAATGAATACAAACCAATGATAAGCTATGATATAGTGGATACAAGCCTAGTTATATCATCATTTCAATATGGTAAATACAGGAACAAAAGAAAACATATTTAAGTTTACAGTGTTTTGACAATAACACTGTGTACATTGAATATTCCAGCTCTTTTTCAAACATATTTCATCACTCTTTCTATATGCATGAAAAACAGTGTAAACTTTAAGACACCTAGATGACCTTGCAGGGAACCTGGTTAAAGGATGGACAAAAAGAAAAAAAAAAGAGTACTGATATTCACACACATAGAGAAACATACACAAATGCACATGCACACATGCATGTACATACATGTAAACAATACATATACTTTTATACCTACCTACCTACCTACACACACACACACACACACACACACACATACAGATGTACAATGCATACATACTCACACACATATAAACATGTACCAGGTATACTTAGAAGCATTTTACTCACCCATGACACCTGGAACTCCTTTATCAGTTGGACAATCCTCTGAAAACACAAAACACATAGATGCATTTAATACTATAAAATTGATCTTTTGAAACGACACCACAAGGCTTGTTTTGGCTGTATGCAAGACATGTACATACCATGAACTGTACGGATTTCCCCTAAAAAAAAAGGCAAATGTAACAGTTTGGTGTGAGTGCATTAGGCTCTGGCTTGTTTTGAGAAGGGAGGATAACCTTGGATAAATCAATAGAGACTGGGGGGAAAAACACCTGCCCATCAGTAATTTCACACTGTAGCTGTTGGGTACATTTCATGGAGAGGTGTGATGTATAGTGTAGTCTCTCCTGGCAAACAGACAACAGGCAAGGTCAGTCAGATGTGATTGTTAAGTTGACATCACAGTATCTGTGGTTACTGTGACTTATAAATATTGGGACAACTCTTAAATAAAATGGGTTCCTGGAATGAGCTCTGACCAAACTTTTGGAAACAGCCTCCCATGCTTTACTGTCAGAAGGCTGTATATCTAAGCAGTGACTTCAAAGCCTTTATTATGTATGTCCCAACTGAAGTTACTGCGGTAGAAAGAATCACACTTTTGTACACTAGAGCCGTGCTTCTCAACCTTTTCAACCCGAGGTCCACTTTGGCTCCTACAAATGTTTTCAGAGCCCATAGTAAAATCAAATATGAATCATTTAATTATATTCTGGTCGACATTGCAGCCAACCTGCAAGAGCTAAGCAGCCCACCTGTTGAGAAGCACAGCACTACAGGGTATTCAAAGAGAATACTACTGCTGCCTAGTCAATACTAAAGACAAATAATTCGTACTTGCAGCCTTCTGCTTCTCCTTCTTCTTCCCTGATAGTGCTGAGTTGCTAAGAGCAAGACAGGCCTTAATGTATGGCAATTCCACCAGTTCTCTGTCGGTAAAGGGGAAAATTTGCAACAGTAACACAATAAGAACACAGAAGTAATCATACTTGCATGAATGCAGTAAATTTCTTGAACAAGCATCACTCTTGACACGTAAATGGCAACTCGATACTGAAGTCGTTCAGCTGCAAATTGTTCACAAACATATCAAAGAATTCAAATTGATGAATTCTCGCACTGAGTTGTTCTCTTGCAACTGATTAACAATTTTATTAACATGACTACTACTAAAATAGTGATATAATCAGTGCTTATTTACGTCAATGAAAGGAAATTTGTCAATCACTTGCACCAGATCAAGTTCATAATGCAGTTTATACAGCATCTGTGAATCAATGAAAGAGAGTCTGGCAGCCCCGCCCTGGGGTACTCACATGGCTGTGGGTCGCTGCTGAAAGTTCCTTCTCAGCATTGTCCGTATAACTTGGCTAAGGTCTGGTGAATAAGTCTAGTGGAAAGGGTGGAGACAGAGAGATATATGGGGAACAAATAACATGAAAATAATCTACATATGAATATGATATAAAGGTTGCATTTCACTGAAGGTAGAGCTATGTAGTTGCCATTCAATGGAGTGAGCGACAGTGTCTGACAAAATTACAGGCTACAGAATATTAATTTGGCCCACTACTGTCAGAATCAAACATAGTACACAGACTACATCCCATGGTGTAACACCTTAGATTACTATGTATCAATAGAGAACCTGTTTCTTAGGTCATCAAAACTTATCCTCCCATGCTTCGTACACAAAAATGAAGTGTAACTTTGACTTTGATATATGGCTATAAATAAAAGGAAATAAAAGGATAAGGGGAAAATTGTTTCTACAATACCAAAAGAGACAGGACAATGCATCAACACAACTGTGAAATTATGTCCAGTGGGAAGGATACCATAGAAGAAAGAGAAGACTGCACAATCTGAAAGGAGGTCCATTGTCAGTAAATGAAGAGTCAGCCACATTTATGTCATAATGCTACTGGTCAACCAGCAGCACAAACTTGAGAAGTCATGCACCAGATTCGATCCTACCTTTGAGACTGTTTCCAAGACTTCTTCCAGTCTGGCTGGGTCTTGTTTGATCTCCATCAAGACTTGAGTCACAGATTGGGTCTGCACAATCAATGAGAGACAATGATCACAATGAATTTTTGGGGGAAAAAAACCATGGAAGCCTAATTTTTCTTCAGGGGCCCAATGGGCTTATTGTGGACCTGCCACTCAAGAACAGTCACGTTTCCCTTGTGTGGGTATCTACACACAGCACTGCTACAACAAACTATATACTTGCTCTGGAGATTCCCCCCCCCCCCTTTCTTTCTATAATCAAAACTTTGGACCTTCAGGGCCCTGCTTTGGGACCTTGCTTTTTGGTCCACATGCAAAAAATACATATGCACTCAATAAGTTTGCATACTCCAACCCCTACACACTTTCCACACATCTACAGCATTTTAATACAAATTGTAGAAATATTCAAATCCAAAAATATTCGTTTTTTTGTATTTGTTTATCAAAGTAAAGCAATGACAAGATCAACAGTATCTATCAAACAGATTCAAGAACAACTTTTGCACATAAACATGAAAGTGCTCTTAAACTGCTCAAACTATGTCAATAATCTACTCCACAAGATATATTCTAATATGTACTCACCACGGCTATGCAATGTCTGCATAAACGCACATATACCAAAACACATACAAAATATTCCCCGCATACATATGTATAAGATGTACACCTCAAGGTCATTACATAATATGCGCATAAAAATCAGTTATTAAACAACAGAAGTTCTGAACTTGTTCACTCTAGCAAGGTTAGCAATGGACCAACCACACTCCGACCCCAAGGTTCCAGTGTTGGGGGTATGATAACACATAGATACTTTAAAACCAGGAACATTTGAAACATATACTGTAAAACAAGGAATGTTCGCGTGCATTTTAATTTCGTGAATTTCGCGAGCCCCAAGATTTGCGAAATTAAAATGCACGCGAAATTTCTTATCTACACTATATGCTTTGAACGCCAGTGGCAATTCGCGAAAATTTCATGCCACGAAAAAGGCCGTCGGCTCAAATTCGCGAAAATTTCGTGCCGCAAATATATCATGTTTTACAGTAACTTTCGCAAATTGGAGCCAATGACCTTTTTCATAGCACAAAATTTTCGCACATTGCCGACCACGAAAAGATTATGAGCATACTACATGTTCTGAGTTGTGCAGACAAAAACATTTGTGTGCATTTCATTTTCCGGAAGCGCGGCTTTTCATGAACTTCCGGAAAATTTCATGCATGCCAAAATTTCTGGTTTTACATTAGCTTTCAAGGTAAGATCTTAGTGGCTTGGTGTGGAGAGGGTTAAAGGACAAGTTCACCTTCATAGACATGTGGATCGAGTGAATGCAGCTATATTAATAGAACACATCAGCAAGAGTTTGAGGAAAATTGGACAATCCGTTTAAAAGTTATGAATTTTTGAAGTTTCTGCTCAGTCACTGCTGGATGAGAAGACTAGTACAGCTTGTGATGTCACATGTGTACAACTATATGTGACACTGCACCTCAAAACAAACAAAAAGTCGCCAGACATGAATTTTTAGTTAAGACTATATTCTGAAAGAACAGACTTTAAGCTTTAAAATGATGTATAACTCAAATCAAATGGACTCTCCTAACCTATCTAAATATTGGAAAGAAAGCACAAACTCAGGAAAAGTATGAACTGAGAATAGAGGCTCTGAAGTACAGTGTCTATTCAAGCGCTTAATCTTTACCAAACCGTGCTGGCTGTGCAATGAATAGGACAAAAAACAGGAAGTAAACCACCAGAGTAACAACAATGAAGGGATTATCAGATTAAACTGAAATTAAGCATGCCTCATTAACACATTCTGTCCATAATCAATGCCAACTTTCAAAGCAGTAGCACTATCCTTTCAAAAGTTATTAGAGTTGAAAGTGAAGAGTGTTGACGAGGTTTTTCAGAAATGAAAAAGGGATTCTAAAGACACACCTAATCACACTATTCTACCAAAAATGTTCGAGATAAACTGCTAAAAAACACACTTTCCTGCCCGTTTTATGATACCAAATTTTAGCATGATGTAAAAGAAGACCCTCTCTTTCAGAAAATATGAAAAAGTCAAGTTCGGCTAGGTTGACCCACTTCACTTATTTTCAGTCCTCACGCAAAATCAGTGTGTGCGACTTTATGTTCGTTTTGAGGTGCACGGTCACAAAAGAAAGTATAAGGAAAATTCAAGATATTTTCACTTTTCTCGTATAATAAAAGAACACTTGACTTCCCTCTTTCAGAAGGCAAGGGGAATAATATTACCCTAAACATACGTCAGTGATGAGTCGAGGAATTGTGCACTTTTTTCAAAAAGTAACATTTTGCGAAATTCTCTTTATATTTTCGTTATAACGTTGTACGCATGTGACATCATGCACTCTAGTAGTCTTCTCATCCAGCAGTGACTGTGCAGATACTTGAACGAATTGTCCGATTTTCCCCAAACTCTCACTGATGTGTTCTACAAATATTGCTGCATTCACTCAATCTACATGTATATGAAGGTGGACTTGTCCTTTAAATACTCACATCCAGGAAGCCACAGGTAGCCATCTCTAGGATGATACAGCCCAGGGACCAGACATCACTACGCTCATCGTACGGCTTCTCCAGCACCTCTGGGGCCATCCAGTTGATGGAGCCTGGGGGGATGAAGAGGAAGGTGGGGTCAAATTCACTCAACTTGGTCAATCTTAAAGGAATGAGTTTGGTGGCTCAGCCTGGCAGCTTATTTGATTCAACAGGTTTAGATTTTCATCTCTTCAAAATAGGGTAGTAATACTTCTCAGAATAATCCCCTGTCTAGGAAACTGCAATGTCCCTAAAGAACTTTGACATAAAACAGCTGTTAGCTGATCATTGTAATCGTGTATAAATATGTTCAAATAAATAAATGAATAAAAAATATGGAACCCCCACATCACATGTGAATGTAAAATCTAGAGTAAAGTCAATAATTAAATGTATGTGCGTGCACAGGCAAGTCTTAACCCTAACTAGGCCGGGCTATTTAGGTAGTTGATAGAGCCAGGGGGGAGGGGGCCTCCCAGGCCCCCCCTCCAGATCTCGGCCATCGACTGCGCGATCGCGACAAAAATTGGCACACACATTGCCTATGATGTAATCTAAAATACCATAAAGTTAATTTTTCGAAAAAATTATCAATTATGCTAAATTATGCTAATTTATGCATAATGATGCATGAAATCAGACTATTTGGTATAAATCACAAAATAAAGCTTAAAACAGGCACATTTTTTGTGTAAACATTGTTTTTAGTGTCCTTAGCAAATATTGTAAAAAAAATTGTGCTATCTGAAAAAATTCTTAAGCATTTTATTGTTTTTGCAATTTCTTATGTATTTCTTTGTTTTTCGACTTTATGTTTTTTTTAGTTTTTTCGATGAAATATGCCCGTGACATCGCTCCGAACAAGAAAATATGTTATTCAGTGATTTTAATCAATAAAACACCAAAAAAATCATGCTTTTATGAAATTTGCCTGTAAGCACAGTTTGCATTGAAATTGTACACGAATTCACGTTTTTGAGCAGGTTTTGGTCTGACATGCATGTACATATTTATGCGTAACTTCGGAACCGCGCGCCCGGGCATCGCAAATTTGGTGTCAAAAGATGCGGGAGACTCGAAAGAAAAAAGTCATGAAACGTCGCGGCGATAGCTTTTTGCAATTGCGATACATCGCGCGGAACGTCGAAGGGGGGCCTCGGAGGCCCCCCCCCCGGCCTAGTTAGGGTTAAAGGGCCTACATCCTCTTCATTAATGCTGCCCCTTTAAATGCTGTACATACCAACAGTGGTCCTGGCTTTGGTACGGGCATCGTCCATGATGGTAGCCACACCAAAGTCACCCAGAGACAGCGTCAGGTCGTCTGTCAGAAAGATGTTACTTGGTTTCAGGTCCCTGTCCAGGAATACGATTGGAGGAAATATGGAGGATTAGGAGAACACAACAAATCAGAGATCTTCATACGAGTTTAAATCTTACTTCTATCATAACCATCACAAATACAGGCACACACACACAAAAACAAACAAACAAACAAACAACAAACAAACACAGAATTACATTAGTTTATGATGCATAATAATACCTATACAGATTAAAATGTCAAAATATCATGCTGTTGTGGCCGATAATTGAAAGTTGTCCAAAGAGAAGGTTATCAAGAACTGAAGTAAGAGACACAAATTCCACATCGTAATAAAAATTTGAATGAAATGATACAAATCCTATGGCAATCACACATCTCCTTGAATAACAGTCCTATCAGCAGATCATTGACTGTGTCCAATGGACAGCTCAAAACTGTAAATGGGCACAGCATCTTTGTTTCATGGTGGTCTTTGTTTTGTTCATGAAATGACACCACAAATTTTAAGTTATCTCCAGAACATTAACTTTATGAATCTGCCGATGGTATATTCCGTTTCATACTCCCATCCCTCTTTCACAACAAAACAAGTAAACATAAAATACACCTAATTTGGCAGACATGAAAACCGAGCACAGGACAGGAGATGTATAATTAAGCCAAATAATCCTAAAGACTCCTTTGTCTGTTGCATACAAAGTTTGATGAAAAAGTGACCCGACCATCAGCTTTCCCGTTTCATTTGGTCCAGTTTATTCTAATTTTCACTGACCAAATGCTCTAATATGTTGCATTTACTTTAAAACAGGAAGTAGATTCTCCCTTACATATTGTCTGTGGTTATCAGAGTTCGATCATATGATATTCATTCTGCCTCCTAAACAATTATCCATTACTATATGTGACCTGCTACAACAAAATGATCCTAAAGTCGGGCGATGTCGATTATTTGTAAATTGCATGACACCATTCCCTAATCTTTCTGCTTTAAATTGATATATAACACGTCTTATAAAAATAATTGGTTGCGGATATATCGATGTTTAAAAGAGAGCATGTCAAGACGTCTGGGAAATCACTGTTTCGAGAAAAGCGCCCTAAAAGTTCTCCTTGCGACGTAATCACAATCAAGAGACACACAAGTCTGTATTCACCTCCGGACAATAGAAGTTAAGCCCTAGCAACCCCCGAACTGCTCATTCAAACACAGCGTCGGCGGTCTCCTCACCGACCAATCAGTGAGCAGGATGTCAGGAGAAGCGGCTAGGCATAGCGCAACCCGCCCGCACGCACCAGTCGACTGGGCAGTGTGCGAGCTTCACGCTTCAGTTAGCGGCAAGCAGCAAACTGACCAATGAGATCACTCTGGTCGTTGTTAGGGGCGGAGCCTATGTGTGGCGCTCAATCCAAATGTTCGAACCAGTTTCTGCTTCGTTGAAACGCCAAAAAAACATGGCCCAGAAAAATGCTATTTTTTGGTCTTTCCTTTCATCATTTTGCTTCAAAATTTCGACAGATGATAGAAGACATATCAGACTCTAATAATATGTCAAATTCAGAAAATCGTAAGTTTTGACCAATTTTGATGCTCTAACTTCAAACTCGATTTTCACGGCTTCGACTGTGCGCGAATTTAGGACCATTTTGTTGTAGCGGGTCACATATGTACTCTCCTTTAATTTGAATGCAATGAAATAACGAAAAAACAATATGTATACAGTACAGGCACAAATGATACAACACCTGTTTGTGGTATATCAGTTATGAACCTACATGCGACTAACAATTTACAGTGTGGAATCTGTGATATAACACGCAGGCACTTTTGGTAACAAAGAGTTACCCTCTTAACTAGTAATACACAAGAGTTAAATATGTTGGGCCACCTTACCTGTGAATGACTTTTCTGTTGTGTACAAATGCCAGGGCCTCAATCATCTGTCCACACCACTTCTTCAGGATCTGGGCAAAGAGAAAGAATTTTACATAATATTGAAAGCCAAATATAAATTCTACTCATAAACGCATTAATCCTAATCCAAATCCTAATCTTCACATCAAACTAAATCTACAACCATATCATTACACTAACCCTAAGTAAACCCTAAGTCCTTGGGGAAAATATGATCGGAGCGATTGTTGCCCGAAAAATGTTGTGTCAACAATAATGACAGGGAGACATGTACGTATAGCATCAGGTCCATCACAGACCTACCAAGTCTCATGCTTCAGTGACCCAACTCGCGTTCATCTGCAAAGCAATAATTTTCTCACACCTCCTAAGATATCGGCTAGAGGATACATTACATGGTTGTTTCTTGCAAATTACAGCTACATTTGCTATTCCAGATAGTCTATATAATCAAGAGGTCTCTACAAACATAATCAAAAAAAAAAAGTAATGCAGCTATACATTCTACAATTTTAACAAGTTGAGGACAAGTTCCGAGTATACTAAGGCAGGAGTCTTTGGGAAATGTGTGTTGTAGCAAAATCAGTCCATCCTCTAAGGATGGACGCACTCATCCTTGAAGAAAATTTGGGAAAATTGCTCAAAATGATGTGTTTCAGAACTATTGTCCACACATTGTATCACAAACAGGTGAGAATTATGCAAGTTAGATTGCATTGTAGGTATGCACCATCCTAATTCCAAAGTGGAAATGCTCCCTACCGTGGAAGGGGGACACCCTCTCTGGAACACCACCCCCACCCCCCCATCACGTCATGTCACACTCTCGTAGTTACTCTCTCAGCCAAGAGAGAAACTTGGCATCTCTGCCATCAAGCGACCTCAGATGAGCTCCTCTTAAATTTGGATTCAACATTTCTAAGAGCAGTTGTATGTACTAGTCATGGGAGATCACAGTTGATTAGAGCAGAATGGAAAATCTCACCAGTTCCTCAATGGCTTCGTTCTTCTTGCGCTTCTTCTTCAGCAGTCTGTCAAGGTCGCCCATCTTGTAGTATTCCATCACAATACACACAATGATGGCAGCTTCCTGAACATTCAACAGACAGACAATAAAGAACAAAACAAAACAATCATGAACATGGCATCAGCTAAACCCAATTCATGGGGAAAACGAAAATCATGGTTGCAAGATAATGTGCTGTTTACCATGCATCTGGTTTTCAAACCAAATGGGTCCTAAAGCTACACGGTAATTTACAACTTCAAAGAAAATCTTTCTCTCTCAAAACAGTCAAACAAACAAACAAACAACCCCCCCCCCCCCAAAAAAAAAAAAAAAAAAAGAAGACTGCACTCAAATATTCATTAAATCTCGACAGAATTTCTGCAGTAAATGGTGAACTCATTCATATCAGAACAAAACTGTACTGTACATAAATATAATTCATACCTCCTTGTCATCTCTATCATATGCTAACCCCCCCCCCCCCCATCTAATGTAGACAAATACACACAAACAAATTTTGCCTACTGAACTATTATACAGAGTTTTTTTAATTTGATTCTCTCAAGAGCAACTTTTGTTGTTGTTGTTGTTGTTGGTTTTTATTCATTCATTTATTTATTTATTTATTTATTTATTTACCATCATTTTTTTTGTATACTGGTATAACAATCATTAAGGGCAAATAAAGGTGATTACACTGTATGTATCAACTTAAAATCCTCCCCAGAACTTAGTTAATGTTAACCGCTCCTGATACCACTTTTCTTTTCTCCCATGATTGGATAGAAGAAGGAGAAGAAAAAAAAAGCTATGAAGTGTAGATTTGGGAATCCCCCCACAGTGCACCAGTGCATGCTCTTCACTGTGAAATCCATACATTTGTACTAACAGCATTGTGCAGAGACTGGATCGATACAAGGTCAGCAGTGAATCAGAAAAAGCAGCCTGTCTTGGCACAACAGAGCCCTTTGCTATCAGCTCAATTTCTTTGACCAGCCCCCTTGGTAGTCACAAAAGACTGTCTTTAGAATCATAAACACTTTTCCTGGTGAACCAAAGGGTTCCTTTGTTCTGGGGAGACAAGAGTAGGTACATGTAAGTCTTTGATGCCAGGTTATTGTCAGCTTCAGCCCTGGAGGCAAAGCCAGAGGGGGCCATGATAACCCAGCATTTAAAAGGCTTTGTCTGCATTGACAATGGCTGAAGGGGATGGTTTCGCAACTTATAACAATAATCACTTTAGTGTGGTGAAAGATTAGGAAGAGTAAGATGTGTTCTATTGTATTCCATCAAACAAGTTTGAGGTGACTAGATTTCCCCTTGCCTAGGCAGGGCTCTATAAACTTGTACTTCAAATTACTTGCATGTTTTGTTAAGCCATATTCATAATTCAATCAGTGGTTTCTAGGTCTGAACTGTATGCTCGCTCGAAAATTTATGAGAAAAATTGCTCTTGAGCTGTGTTGGTGAATCAATTTACTGTGAGTACATCTTTGCCAAGTAAGTTTTATATTTGAAGAATAGGAATACTCCAAGAAGGAATTAAACATAGGAAATATTTCCACAAGGCATACAAATTGTGGTCAATGCAGAATTGCTTAATCTCCATGTGGAATGCAATAATTAACTAATCACAAAAACTGATTTTGTCGACAATAATCTTCACAATATTTCCAAGTACATTATTTGTGGGTACCGTACCCAAAACTCAAGTCACAATCAATTGAAAGTACATAATTATACATAAATACTAATATTCACTTGTGCAAAAAATTGAAATCATTTAAGGAAATGATCCTGAAACTCACTTAAGCAAGTGCAGAAGAAACTGTTCCTCTTGGGATATCAGCTTATTCAGAAGAAAAGCATGGCTTGTTTTTTTCAAGGTCATTTGAGATTCACATAACATGTGCAATGTCATGTGTCATTTGACAAAGAAAGAGTGAGAAACAGAGTATGAGAGAGAGGGAAAAAGGTACCAATGTTTGTTTTTCCCACCACATACCTCCTTGTCCCAGGTGACAAAGAAATCCTTGTAGCCACAGATGTATTCATGGCGCAGGTCCTGGAGGGCCATGGCCTAACATGGATAAAATAGACAAGAGCCCCAGATGACATATTAACGTCATGATAAAGTAAGATTCACATTGATATGAATTAGCAAATCTCGAGATTTGTATTGTGGAAATAATACTTTTACATCATGTAAAAATCTCAGTGCCATCCAAATCAAAAGATATCTTGCGATTATTTTGGAATTATCATGATTATATCGGTATCATCATGACAATTAGAGAAATAACACCACACTTTTCAACATGGTGAGTGCATCAACAAGCGAGAAAAAAAAATTGAGATTTTTTTATCCCAACATTCAAAACCCACACCACACTAGCACACAAATACAGGGTTAAGGGTCACCATTTCGACAGATTTGCTCTGTAGTACCATGTGCAGTTTGGTTGATAAGTTATTGCAAACAATTGGCATTTAGTGGGATAATTCTGTACATCTGAATGGCTGCAAAAAATCATGGTCTTTGGTTCACCATAGACATCCTGCTTCAAATGTACTTTATCTTAGACCCCGTTTACAGTGAGTGAAAAGGCCGGGCTCGGCCGTGGCCGAGCCCGGCCTTCATTTCACTGCCTTCATTTCACTGCGCAAAAGGCCAAATGCGGTTGGTACCAAAATCGGCCATGCATTTGGCCAAGCTCTGGAGCCCGGCCTTTTCTCACTGTAAACGCAAACTGGGCCAAATGCAGTACCAAATTGCGACCGGTGCGCTCCCAATAATAGTCGTTTTGTTCACAAGCAGAGCGCCACCACGACAAAATATTGAAAGGTTTGAATTAAAAGCCCGGGCTGAGCCCTCCACTGTAAACGGACAAAATTGCGGGGCCGAGTACCGCAATTGAGGCCGGGCTCGGCCCAGCCCTGCACTGTAAACGGGGTCTATGTGACAGTATTGTTTAGTGTTGCATATTGTATTTTTTCAATGATTTAATCATCAATGATAGTTGGGTTTTCATTTGAGATTCAGAAGTACAAGTACCAACTTTAATGATGAGAATCAATGTGATGATTTCTGGAGTAGAACACCCCAGAGACTTGATGGGTAAAAGAACACAAACATCATAGGTCTAAAATTTATTTATAAGCACTAGTAAAACTTTAGTCTTTTGTGACAACATATCATGATGCTTTAAAGAAGACAAAAAAAAAACATAGTTGGTAAACTGCTAGTGTACATACATTTGACTACTGAAATCTCAAAGAGTAGACTGTATTTACACAACCCCTTGTTGTGTAAAACCCTACAAGAGTTGCACTGGTTGATTTTACATAATAAGTAAACCTGAAAATCTGTTCTGATTTTGGGAATATTCTGACAAAACAATCCTTCCTTCATTTAAATCTGAAAACTGGAAAAGAAAATCATATGAAAGCAGTGTGTTTTGTAGACCAATGTGACTTTGTACGACATCTTTTTTTTTTTCAATATTCAGTATACACATGTTGTATGAGGTGTAAAAGTCTAGTTCATAAGAACCAACGTAAGAGAACACTGGAGTTCTAGCCACAATGATTGAGACTCCATTGCTACTTCAAAAAGCATAAAGTATGTGTTTAGCATGTCTGGAAGTGTACAATAATTTTTGGTTCATGTTTTGTGCACATGTTTCCACCATACCACGCAGCTTTAACAAGAGGTTGGTAACTGACACTGTAAAAAGACCTTGAGCACGAAAATAAGTTTTAAAGACATGATACAGGTGTACCGTATGCATCATGAGTTTATGTGTGGAAGCAACTGAAATGAACACCCAGATACAAAGTTGTATAAATTAGCGTTTAAACTATTCATAAGTCTTCTCCTCTTTATTTTGTTTCCCTATAATATTCAATTTTCCTCCACTTGAAATTTTCTGTAGTGTAAAAATACAGAGTACTAATCGGTACAGAGAATTACCTGACTCAAACCAAAATCTAGCCTTTTGACAGTGCCTAGTGGCTGTCGAATGAGACTGACTCATCACAACGAGCACTGCGAGAAACGGGTGAACGCGAGACCGAGTGGTGCAGCAAGGAGGTGCTTCCCACCTCCCTGGGTGCAGCAATGAGGCCTTTTGAAACCTTCTTTTTTATCCCCCTGCTCTCTCACGATGTAGGTGAGTATGAATTATTCATGGTTCATGAGTCAAACCACAGTTGGCATGCTAATGTGGCTTGTCAACCCTGGCAATGCAGGCAGCTCCCACAGGCAGGTAGGGCAGGCTGGATACAGATGAGCAAGCTGCGGACATGCATATCATGCATATTCATCAGATGCGAGATCATTGCGAGCACTACAGTCGCTGATTGGCCACTACCTTTTTGGTAGCAGAATCGACCAGAAACAAGGCTCAAAATAAGAAATTCATGTCAGGTTTCAAAAGGCCTCATGACTGTGCCTCTCGGTCTTGCATTCACCCAGTTCTCTCGCAGTTAGTCTCTTTTTCAGCCACGAGGTCTTGCCAAAAGGCTAACCAAAATCAGGATAAGTTCTGTTTACATGCATACCATTGACATTAATAGTAAACTATTTGAAAAGTATGCAAAATCTCCAGTGATATGTATTTCAGAGGCTCTTCGTATTAAGAGTTGGAGAGTCTTGAATCAAAGTCTAGTTAGGAGGTACTGTATACTCTGCACTACATACACACATACACTGTAACTTGTTTGACCTATGTAGGCTTTAGTAAACAGTTCTATGCAAACTCTGATATTCACTGCATTCATGAATGGCAAATACTCAGAAATCATTTACAAGCCTTGCAATGTAAACACACTTATCACTCCAGCATACTGGTATACTTCGATCAGCAAAAGAGCAAAAGCCGGATGTGGTTCACATTAACATTAAAACATAGCAGAGCTACAAAATGAACAAATCCTTGCACATTTTTGTTTGAATCTTGGGTTGCAAAATGCAATTCAGAACATTAGAAGTAGGATATTTTGTGTGTGTGCGCGCGCATTCTCCTAAAAGGCAAGCATGCTTGGTTCAACAACAGAATGCACATTTAATACACAGCTTGAAGTGTCTATAACTTAAAACCATCTCATCAATCAATCATCATGCTTTGAGGATTAAACAGAGTAGAATACAAAGAATCATATTATCATACTCTGTAAGTACAATTTATCCCTTTTATATTGACCAACTTGATATTTTCCTCTTTTTTTTGGGAGGGGGGGGGGTGGGGGGGGGGGGTGTGGTGTTCAAGGGATTTGTACATTTGTAATTAGAGCCCAACAGGAATGTTGTACACTGTAGATTACATTGAGTTGGAGCCCTGTAAACAAATGCAGGGAGGTGGCATAGCTTTGTGTCATTGCATTTCAACCCACATTCAAAATGAACGATCAGCTTCAATAGAACGATGAGAAAAGAACATTGTCCCAGACAACAATGTTGTTATATTTGCACCTGGTCTGGTGGGGGCTGTGTCAACACAATTAATATCACACCAGTTGAAGTGAGGATGCCATAAATGGTCTGAAAGCAGGAGAGGAAGGAATGGACTAAGGTGGGCTCAAAGACTGGCTAATACTAGACAATGCACACATGGGCCCGCAGTGCTGGTACAATAATGTAAGCTTTGTACGAACACTGGGATCATTTCCTGCCTACAAAGGTCCACTGTGGAATCACTTCAGATGATTTCAGCCATAGCCTCAGCTCATCAGAAACGGAAATTTAAAACTGCATTTAATTAAAGAGTACATATTGTGCTTCTTTGTTAAGTTCCATAAAGCGTTTTCTATTTTTTGGGTGTGTGTTTTTTTTTTTGGTTCTCTCTAGGCATGTGCTACACTATATCTTCCATCTATAAACCATCATGTCTGTTTTTAAATAAAAGACACAATAATGCAACAAAATGACAAATACAGAAAGCATAATAATGTCAATGTGTAAATGTTCCCTATTTATACAATTTTCTGACTTGTACATCATCGGTAGATAGACAAAAAGATAGAGAGATAGCTAGACAGATAGATAGAAGGATATTCAATGCATAGAAATACATACACATGTACATTGCACAGAAATACAATAGATATGGTAGATCAGACAGATGAATGGATAGATATGAGAAATCAATATCAAAAGTGCAATGTTTAATCTTTTCCTTGTGATTTTTTTTTTCTTTCTCTTTCCTATTCCAATTATCTCCAGTGTGGATACATCCAACAACGCATAACCTTCACATTTATATCAAAACCATCCGCTGCATAACGGAACGTGCCTGGCACACCCTCCCCGATCAGAGAGAGCAGACATCGTTACTGGTTGCTGGGGAGAGATATGGGGGCTGCCTTGGCAACTGCAGAATGCTCATGTGATAATTCAAATATCCGACGCAAAAATTAACCAGGATTCGCCTGCCCGTGCTCTCTCTCTCTCTCTCTCTCTGCTAACTGTCTGCACACTGAATGACTGTTTATCTGTGAATGCCTAGCTACAATGTATTTGTCACAATACAATTCTGCCTCCTTGTTTACATATACTTAGCAATAAACTGACAATGTGCTATTTAGTAGAGATCACATAATGGCTATCACTTTTCACATATATGACAGAGCAGCAACAATTTGACATGAATCATCTTGCATAGATTAGATGGTATCATAAACTCTGACTTTGAACATTCACATAACACATACCACAGATAATGCAATAGTGTTTGTATGTTTTGGAAAGCAAAGGCATTGAGATTGAATTTGTTTGAGATGTATAAAAATGAATTCAGATCTTTCCAATTTTATAAGTTAAACTGGTGATTTTCCTGTTTAGCTTCAGTATAATACACTTTGTCTTACTATCATAATCTGTTTTCAATGAATACAACTGAAATTGATCTAAAAATAATGTCTCCAAAGACTTTTAAAAGCCATTTTCAAATTTGATTTTTGCAAACTTGACTTCAGTCTTAATGATACAATGCTCAACATTGTGACCAGAACCATTCATTTTCTATTCACTCAAGGTACACTATTAAGCTGTTTCATGTCCCAGAGATTGTACTTTTGTATTTGTATGATAGGCAAGGAAATATTGCATTGGCATAGATACTCTATCCTTTGATATTATCTGTAACTAAAAATATAACAAATATCATCCTTTTGAATCCAGAAAATTCTGAAGAGGAATTTTTTCAAAATGAGTCTATTTTCTCTCATCCTGTGCATCATATATCTAGAGCATAGCAACTACAATAGTTTGTAATTTAAGCATTCATCAGGATTAATGTTTTGTAATCTATCATGCACTAGCCACAACCTATTTCATAATAATAAGACCCAATGGAAATAATTTTTGTAGTTCCCTCACGTCAGTCTCTAAATGTCATGTACATGTACACTGTATTTCAAAATCCAAACTGCTTAGACCAGCCCTGCAGTAATGCTGAATTGTGTACATGTATAAATGACTGAGCATGAATTGTGGCATCATGAACAAAAATAATCCATGAAATTTCCCTGCAAAATCTATATCCCCCCCCCCTTTTATCACATATTCATCCTTTTCTTTTATGAGTTTCAGAGGATGGATTTAAGCTTTGTCTTGTGTGAGACACATGAAAAATAAAAGGTTGACCCAATATTATCTACATGTATAACTTATGTGTTTGTTTTAGAAAAATTCTTCCCTCTTTAAAAATATCATTGCCAGGACTCACAAACGTATTCACTGGTGTAATGTCTGAAGAAAAGTTTTCAACAATATTCTCTGCTTCTTTAAAACTATATCACAAAGAGACACAAATACACATACAAAAAAGTCAAGAAATTCTTACCTCCTTAAATGCCTTGGTGGCCTCTGTCTCATCTGTGCATTCAACCTATTGGAGTAAATCAATCAATTATGCAAATTAAATGAAATATTCAATGCAAATTACAATGCACAAAGTAATTACAAGTTCAGAAAGAAGTTTCATTCCTTCACACAAATACAACACCATCTACTGTACAAGCTGAAATTTTTGCGAACAGATGTTTTCGCGAATTGCTACTTGGAGGACATTTTCGCGTGTTTTTTAATTTCGCGGTTGCGAGGGTCTAACTGAACTTAGTTATTCGCGCGTTGTTATTTTCGCGTTTCAAAGGCGATTCGCGAAATTTGCGAAAATTTCAGCTTGTACAGTATCATTTCTCAAAGCATATCTTACATTTTTAGCAACACTGCACACTGGCACTGGTCCGACAGCCCCTGACCAGTAAAAATCACTGTCTGACCAATAACTGTTTAAGGATTGGACCAGTAAAAAATGGAAAAACTGGGCACCTGCTGCTCTTAAAGACAGGTAGGACCAGTTAGAAAAAAAATGGGTTAGTGTGCAGCCATGTCTTTTGCATGTTCAAGGTGACTAAAACAAAGTCAAATCAGGAAAACGAAGTGGTTGACATCTTTGTAGAATCATACTTGCACATGAAAAAAAGATTATGGAATTGTAAATGAAAATATCAAAATTAATGGAATTAAAATATCTATGATTTCATCTAAAAGCAAGTACATACCCTAACTGTGGCTTCATCATCTCACAGTTCTACTGGTTTATTCCATCAAATATTTTTACAATTCATGTTTATGGCTGATGATTTAGCAGCTAACACCTACGGTAAACGTATTAACCCTCAAAAGTCACTGTTCTGTTCTTAATCGTACGCCTAATGATTATGTTGTGGAGGACATCATCTATTCTTATTGCTTTGACATTGTCAATACCAAAAGGAAGCTCATTGAGGATGTAGCCTGTACAGATCAATGGGAAACTTGTGAAGTGATGACATTATTTCAACCATGACTGTGGTTATTGTTACCAGTACTGCTAAAATGATGTGTTTACCATGAATTCTCTTTAGAAGTCATCTGATATTCTATCTAGGAACAGTGCAAATGCTTATAAATCGTCGCTGGGGTGACAAGACCTTGTATCTGCAATTTTGGTGGAAATGACTTTTTTGCATTTATGGTCAAATAATCAGTTAAGTGATATCCTGCCCAAATCCTAGCTGTATTACCCCAAAAATGAAGCCACAATGGCAAGTCAAAGGAACGGCTGTCCTATTCCGTATAGTGCTTTGGCCGCCATGTTTTTTGGCTCTCCTGAACATTTGACATTTTGTAGATCAATAAACGAGGTCTTGTCGCCCCAGCGACGTTATGTTGCTCTGTATTGATTTGTCATACCCTGATCATCACTTGTGTGGCCAAAGGAATATCTACATTATCAATATTATGCAATACATTTCATAATGATATTTTTGTTATTTTTCTTCAGATTACTTGGATACGTCCACACTAAAACTTTCCAAACCAGGATTTTGCCAGTGACATCATCTGTCAATCATTGCTAAAGTACTAATTATCAATATGATCTTAAAACAAAATATGTTGGCATGCACCTTCCTCTAGGCCAAGCCGAACTTGCATGTTTTCCTGCAGCATGATGTTAATAATTAACTTGTTGAAAACTAGTCCCAAGTATATCCGGGCAGGTGTCTATTAGAAATGGCAGGTTATAGCAATATCAGTCCATCCTCAATGGGTTAGTAACATGGAAACACGTGTATGTGTGGCATTTCCGTATTATATGCAGTGTGACAATTTCTTAGAAAGATAACACTTATAACAGAATTAAAGCACCATGTTCATCTCCCTACTGTTTTTTTCCACTGTAAACTATAGAAAGAACCATAGAGACACCCCAACACTGTGGATTCCTGACATTTTTTTCATTATTGCTGATGACGAAAACAAGTCAAAGATACAATTACTCATAGGAAAGATGATGACAGCCATATGTAATGGACTACAGCTGTATGCAACATCATTGCCATGGATACATGTGGTCGCCTTGCAAAAATTGTGAAGCTCCTTGCTTGAATTATGTAGCACTGTGATCACCACACTGCAAACACATAAATGTGACAAGAATTATGCAGCCCTCTCCAGCTCTAGAGAAACAGTCCAGGTTTCTGGATATTTTGTATGCCCCCCCCCCAAAAAAAAACTTATTTTGCTATACCACTCTACACTATCCTTCACTTTTAACGCACTGTCCCCACCACTTGCCAAATGTGCGTGTGTGCATGCATCTGACGCATCTGTGCACGTAAGCCATTATTATTAGGGGAGACTGGTACGAGGTTTACTACGTGGTAGTGAAGAGCAGTAGGTACAAAGTACAGTGTAAATTTAGGGACGGGGTGGGGGACGTACTGTACACGCCATATATTGCGCGAGTCTAAATTTTCGCGAATCGGGAATTCCTGATGATTTCGCGAGTGGTTTAAAAATTCACGATTGTGGAGTCCTGTACTGAACGGAAAAGTGTAAATCCATACATCACATTCACATCGGGATCAGAGTCAATATTTTTGCGTGTCTTTAATTTCGCAAATAGCACCTGACTCGCGAAATTCGAGAAAATAAAAATCTTGCAAAATATTCGGCGTATACAGTACATAAAGAAGTTTTTTCTATATTTCATACACTTGCATTCCGGATTAAATCAGAAGCAGGCAGTGCTGTGAAAACAAAACGAACCCTTTCTTTTAACAATCTGCAAGATCTCCATATATGGCAGGTCAGAGACAAATCTTAGGGCCATGTTGAATTTGCGTGATTCACAATGTAGAACATCTAAATAAATACAAACTGTCATTAAAATCAGTATAATTCTAACTTCTTCTTTTGCAGTAGGCTACTGCCATAATGTTCCAAATGGAACCAAACAGGCAGATATGTTATTAGTAGTTTAGTGCACAGATCAAATGTTATTGGCACAGGAGAGAAGAACTTATTGATCTTTCGATGTTACACTGAGTTAGGGCATTTAACAACATACACAACGAATCTCAGTCACTCTGTAATCTGGGCCCTGTTTCATAAAAGATGTTAGGATGGCAACTCTTGCTTGAAGTTAACTTGAATGGCAGCTTCCATACAGAATCCAATAGCAACAGCCAGTCAGGAAGCTGGATTCTTGTCGTTACCATGTCAATTGCCATTCCAGCAAGAGATGACATCGTATCAACCTTTTATGAAATGGGACCCTGGAGTCTAATAAAAGATATTTTCTTTGCATAGAAATCTAGATACTTGTTAGGCCTAACGTTAATTAGAATCTAACGTTAGGATGGGGGGGGGGGGGGGGTTGGGTGTCCGGACACCTAAGACTCTCGCGTACTGACTTGCTTATTTTACTTTGAATACGCATTTACGCACAGCTCCTCACTGCAATGTTTATGTAGCTATTGTAGGCACGTCATTGTCAAACCAGACGCACTTTACAGTACGCGTCCGGTCCCACAACCTGTCCGGACACCCAATGACTGGGTATACATTGTATTCGTGTTAAATGTAAAGTTCATGATGATGCATGGTTCTCAAAACACAACGTGACAATTTAAAATCAATACAATTAATTTAGGTGCCTACTGAAGAAAAAAGGGAATGTAATAAATCAATCTAGAACCTATTTGGTTCGGAAGTTATGTTATGATGATCAAAAAGGTCAAACCACAAGGTCACGCAATAATACAAGCTGTCAAAGAGGCTAACGCCGCCGCGCCGGCCGACAAGGGTGGACTGCACTTCCCCTACACTTGACAGCTGATGGTGCATGACATCCCCCTTACCTTTTTCAGCACATACGTCTTTCCATCATCCTTGTTCTTCGCCAGGAATACCTGCCCCTGGGCACCTTTGCCCAGTCGGCTGTTTTCGAGCTGTATAAGAAATGACAGGAGTAAATGACATTGAGAAGCAAAATGTACAACTCTGTTAGACAGAATTCGACCGATATCAAAACATAATTTCGTTTGGTACAGCAGAACACACGATTTCAAAGTAAGTTTCTTATCCCGGATCTACGAAACTCACCACATAGTTCTCCATCTTTCTTAGCTGTGCTTTTCCAGTGGCAACGCCAAACTACTTGCCGTGCGCATGCGTCAAATTGTGGGGACGGGAACAGCGAGATTTCATTTTGTACAACACCATGAGACTAACCGAGTCATATCAATCTTTGCATAATGAATCATCTTTCAATTTAGAAAACAAACACATATCACACACATGTATTTCAGTGAGATAACCTTTCTGGTCAATTTTGTATTCAGTCAAGCACTCATTAATCGTGTACACTCAACGAATTTTTAAAGGCTTTTTATTGATGAGCAATTAAATTAGAACACTCGTCTCATTTAAATGAATAAACTTAATTCAAGATATGCAGGAGTTATTTACAAACTAAAATTGTTTTTCTTCGAATAAAATATCATTGGTGTTATAACATTATTCAACTTTAACATTACCACTTTGTATTATTGAGATTACGAAATACTTGCGTGGGAAATCTCAGCCAGGATCAATATTGATAACGGATAACCGAAAAGAGAGTTTCAAGGCGATCCGTTTAGAATGTAAGCTCTAATATTCTCATTTTTGTGTGTGTGTGTTATTTAACTTACCCACAGGGCAATTTGTCACCGATTACCACTATTACCCGATATTACCGGTAATAACTCCCCGAAATTTGACTAAGACCAAATATTACCGTCATTACCATGTTATTACCCAAATGATATTACCTGTTACTGTTATCACCCTGATGAAACCGCATTTTACAGAGTTACAACAGGGTGATGAGGGGTAATATGGGTATGTTGAAAGGTTTCATTTGGTTATAACCCTGCAAACTTGAGTAATAACAGTAATCTTACAGCAATCCCAACGACATTTTCAAGTCCAAAAAAATACTATTATCACCCCGATCATAAGCAGACATTTTACTGAGTTACAACAGGGTGATGAGAGGTAATATGGGTAATGTTGAATGGTTTCGATTGCCTATAACATTGCAAACTTGCGTAATAACGGTTTACAGCAATCCCAGCGAATTTTTTTCAAGTCCAAAAAATTATTGTTATCACCGTGTTGAAACCAACATTTTACCAAGTTACAACAGGGTGATGAGGGGCAGTATAGATAATCTTGAATAACATTGCAAACTTGAGTAATAAAGCTGTAATCTCGTAGCAATCCCAGCAAAATTTTCAAGTTTCACAAATTACTGTTATCACCGTGTTGAAGCCAACATCTTACCGAGTTACAACAGGGTGATAAGGGTGATGTTGAATGGCTTTAAAAAAAAAAAGATAAAATGTGTGACCTAATTTCAGTAACCATGTCTTCACGCATTACAACTTTTTGGGGGTACTGAGTATACAATGTATAAGCCCTATGCACAGAATGAAATAGAGTATAGGTTTAGATGGTAGGACATTATAGGAACAGGTTAGGTTAGGATATTATATGATTAGGATTAGGATATCTAGGAGTAGGGCATATTAATCCCAAAATTGTGCCTAACATAATCTCATAACTAATTATTATGCCCAATTTAACCCTTAATCTTTATTTTTAATTATATAGTATGGTATATAATAACATGGGAATGTGGGTAATATCGGTTACATCATATTGGGTCTTGGGGAAATGGAGTGATAATGGGTGGTAATAACGTGGAAATACTGGAAATATCGATTACATACTGTCATCATACCAGGTAATATTTGGTAAATGCAGTAATATCATGGTAATATTGGGTAAATGCAGTAATATCAGGTGGTAATAACGTGGAAATACTGGAAATATCGGTGACATCATACCGGGTATAGAAAATGGAGTAATATCGGGTTTGGGTAATAACGGGGAAAGATTGGTCTACTATTTCCCCGTTATTACCCATTGGTGTTACCGTGGTAATAACAACGTTATTACCTGTTATTACCCGGGTAATAACGGGTAAAATACCCAGTGGGTATAGGAGTTTTATGCACAGCAATTGTGAAATGCCTAAAGTTTTAGAGTCTTATTTCAGAAAAATAATGGCATACGTAAATATATCATCCAGATAAAATGACATACACCAAAATGCCAACACACAAGACGACGAATGCGTTTGTACAGTATATACAATACTTTTATTCATAATGGCCCCAAAATTTGGCATTCCTAAAATACTGAAATAAAACGAACTCGCGCTGATTATAGGCCTATGCATTAAAAACGTGTAGGCTTAAAAGCAAATTGTCAGCATAAATTGATAGATGATTTGAAATCTGTTTGACGTGGTTAATTGTTGAACAGGTCCATACGGGCTCGTCTTCAATTTCTTATTTTTCAGTGGATTATTTTCATTTCAAGTCTCGCAGCTACACTGAATTTTTAAATGTCTGTTACACTTTATACTACACTGAACTGCAGAGTGTATGTTACAAATATAATTTGTGTGGAAATTTGATAAATGAAATGAAATTGAATTCATTATCAAATAATTGTCGTGGTCATATGATAATTCAAATGATACACAGCATAGATACCGTCCTTTCTTTCTTTTCTTTATTTTTCTTTTAAAACAGACTGAAGAGTATCTAGGCTTCCTGCAAACGATATAACTCATAACAACAAGTAAAACAACGAAAATAATATAGAAGGAAACGAGAGCCTTAAGAATACACTAGCTCTCTTTTCACGAAGATAGCTCGAGACATGAAGAAAATCTCTGAGTCATCTACGTGTGTTTTAATGATATAGGATGTAAAGTGTGATTACTTTGGGGAGTCATGCAGAATTGAAGCCACTCACCAAGACTGCTTTGGTTGTTGTTATTTCTGTATATCAACGTGCGCCTCAGCGCTCTAGCATCATGCAAAGATGAAAAGACAATGAGTGTGACAAGGAATTTACTCACACTCAAAGATTCCGAGCCCAGTAGGCTGTTGTTTCTCCAGGAATCCGGTGAGGAATTAATTAACTCTAACATGAATAGGACAATTCGCCGTCCTAAAAGTTTATCATTATACTCACAAAATGTTATGTGCACACAGGTGATTAGTCTTATTTTGTCCTTATGTAGTGCGTGTTGATATAGAGAGATAATAGCGGAGAGAAAACAGACCCATTACAGTTTAATAGAATTTAACTCAAAACAAAACTGAAAAGATAAAATGAACTATCCCTGCAATGTGCCGCACCCGTCTGGAGCAGGTTTGACTGGATATGGTGGGATACAAAATTTTGTATATTATAGTCTTTCTGAACAGAAGGTTAGTACTGCCAAACGTGAATCGTCGATTCAGTCTGTCCATAGACCCTGTACTAGCAGCGGATCATTCATTCCCTTTAACAGCTGTTTCAGAGTCTAATCGTGGTAATACCTAGCTAGCTAGATAGGATAGATAACAAAATAGGTAACAACAATAATTACCAGAGAATGCACTGCTAGTCAAGCTTCCTTTGTTTTCCTCGATCTGTCATCAAAATATGGCCCATATGAACCAACCGTCCTTGTCCCTTGAACGGACTAAAGGTAATCCATCAATGCCTCTTTTGTATGCGTACTAATTGAGTCTGTGTAGCCTAAGTTGGAGCTGGGTTGAGTACAATGTGCGAGTTTTAGCGTAGGGAGTGTATAGTCCCACGCGTTCGTTATTGAGTAGTGTAATGAAAGTATCGAGCAAGTTGCGTTAATTTACTAACAATAGAAACATTTAAAGAGTCTAGATCTAAAGTCTTACTTTCCTGTATTTAGTTAATAACGTTAATTAGCTACAGAGCAGAGTTACTAAGGACAACTAGTTTTAGAGATGTGCAATAGATTAATGTTGTTACCACAGTCTATGTTGTATGGTCTATTCATCTTTGTTGACTTTGAGCCACAGCACAGGCCACAGCCGTTCCTGCTACTTATACTTAACGTTAGTACTAAATTTAAGTGCTAGAGAGTAGAGTGGTCAGGCTACAATACAAATTTTCATTATGCCCACAATGAAATATTAATGTGAATGTGAACATATTGAGTATTGTGCAAGCAAACACCGTGTGTTTATACCGGAAGATGGACATAAGTCATAACAGTCAACTTGTCTGAAACATTGAGACTTCTCTCTCTGTAACTTTACTGTATGCTTCCTCTCTTCCCCCACAGTTCTTCATTTAGCCTATCTTAAATATTATTCTTAAGGAAGAAAAATTCATTGTTCACTGACTAAAATAACTTCAGTACTGTAAAAGTGGAAATTTTTGCAGTGTTGAAATTTTCGCGCCTTTCGCGCAACCAGAGACCAGCGTGAAAATAAAAGCATGCAGATATTTTTGCCTGCCATATGTTCCAGTACGTGTAGTTGATGTCTTGATTCCACAGAATTTAAAACACGTATGTGAAACTCTTCTTACCCCACTGAGCGTGAAAAAGTTAGTCGTGCAAAAAAACCGGTATCCACTTTTACAGTACTTGTAGTTGTACCTCTTCTCCTGAATCTTCTCTCTTCTAACTCACCCTACCTGCCTTTCCCCCAAATATAGGGCTGGTATAGTTTTGGTTGAGATGGGATTTCATGCTTCCAATGTTTTTTATGATAACTTTTTGAGATAATGAGAAACCTCTTATGCAGGAACTGTACAAGTGGATATTTTCGCGCGACTGATTTTTTTGCACTTGTGCGGGTAAGAAGAGTTTTGCGTGTTTTTAATTCCGCGGAATCAAGACATCCACCACTGGAACACACATGTATGGCACGCAAAAATATTCGCGTGCTTTTATTTTCACGCTAGCTTCTGGTTGTGGGAAATGCGCGAAAATTTCAACACCGCTGAAATTTCCACCTTTACAGTATATATGAAATGGCATATGAATTATAATTCTAAGAAGCATTCAGAGTTTATTTGATGAAAATTGGTTTTGAAATGGCTGGGATATCCACAACAAATCAAACCTTTTTTTAAACATTTCTTCCCAATCATTGGCTCTTTAACCATTCAGTGAATTTTAGATTTCAAAATATATTTTGTTTTTTTCCCAATCTGTTTGTATTATAAATCCATATTCTACAGGGTTCATACAGGTCATGGAAAGCCTGGAAAGTCATGGACTTTGGCTTAGTCTTTTTCCAGGCCTTGAAAGGCATGGAAAACTGATATTTTCCTGAAAAGGTCATGGAAAGTCATGGAATTGCAAATATAGAAGTTTATGTGTTGTTTGTGTGAGATGTGTATAATCAATGCCCTTCGCTTCCCTTTGATTTGAGATCAAATTTTCAGTGTAACATGTTAAAAAAAAAATTATAATAGTCATGGAAAAGTCATGGAATTCTGGCAAGAAAGGTCATGGAAAGTCATGGAATTTAATGAATGAAAAAGAGTATGAACCCTGTTCTATGATCACAGAGAGTAACCTCCCTGACTCTCCTAACAATGCATCTGTGTCCACCTCGCAGCTGCCTTGAAGGATGTTCTGGAGGCCTTCGCCGCTCCTGAGAACAAGGCCCTGATGGACAAGCAGAAGGAGACAGCAGGCAATGACATGATGCACATGATGCACTTGGTGTTCCCTGTCTCCACTCAGATCCAGATGGAGGCGATCCAGAAGTACGGCTTCAGTCCGGATGGGGAAGGTGTGGACACACTTTGTCCTTTTTCATACACTATACAATGTACAGTTTAAAGGAAACCCAAACCCAAAGAGAAATGTGGATTGAGTGAAAGCAGCAATATTGATAGAACATATCAGTGAAAGTTTGAGGAAAATCAGACAATCGATGCAAAAGTTATGAATTTTTAAAGTTTTGGTGTTGGAACCTCTGGATGAGGAGACTATTACAGGTTATGACGTATGTGTGGACAATGATATAAAGAAAATATAAAGGGAATTCCACAAAAATTCACTTTTCTACCATAATGAAAGAGCACTTGACTAACCGCTTTCAGAAAGCAGGGGGAATAATTGCTACCCTTAATACATGTATATGCCAGTATCAAGTTGATGGAATGTGTAACTTTCATGAATTTCAGGAATTTGCATTGATTGTCCGATTTTCCTCAAACTTTCACGGATCTGTTCTACTAATGTTGCTGCTTTCACTCAATCCACATTGCTCTTTGGGTTTGGGTTCTCTTTAAGTTGACCTCACATACATGTAGTTGAATAATCGCCTAAGTCGAAGGTCTTTTGGAGTCCTATTCTCTGTGATATAGTCCATCATAAGTCAAATTTTGAAAGTTGAAGCTATTTCTTTAGTCTAAATAGATTGGACTTAAGCGAGGTTGACTGTACTTTATCTGTGCTGTCTTGACTGTATGTGTATTTGACAGCTTCTTGTCTTCAACATTTCTGCAGTCTTGCTACATTTTTGATTGGATAAGAGTTGTGCTATGGTTCACTTTTCCATGGCAGAAATATTGCCTTGCTACTCAAATGTGTACAGTCATGTATGTATATTTAATTTGGATGAAAAAAATTATGGATACTAGTTGTTCCTCTTCAATCCATAAGCAATTCTTGTTCTGATAATGAAGTCTTTGAGACCAGCAGTTTCTTTTTTTCTTTCAGTATATCAAAAAAAAATTTTATACAGCTGTAGCTGGACAATAAAGCATACAAAGATAATGTGGACAATCATTTTAGGACCTAAATTTGTACTTCATTGTAACAAGTGTTTTGTCATAATCTTGTTCGTTATAATGGGAGAGCACTGTACCATTACATTGAATGAATGTTGGACCTTACTCGAATATTGTTAGTTTCTCCGTACAGTGAAGGATGAATAGACCAAGCAAAGAACCTTGGATCATTTTGTCAGAACAAGAGGGTTTTGTGGTAATACAGTCATTGTTTCATTGTTTACTCTGTCCATGTTAATGAGATTCTGTTATAACAAGAACATCTTGCGGTCCCAATCATCTTGTTGTCGTGGGTTCACCTATACTTGCAATACTGTCCACACTGAAAGATAAAAGCACTTTGTATTCTTTGTTGTATTTATTTTGCAGGTGCGATCAAATTTGCCCAGACGGTGCGACAGTATGAGGCAGCGGATAATGAGATAGCAGAGATGGCCTCCAGACTCAAGTCCATGTTCTTGCCACCTCTACCAGCCATGGCCCCGCCCCAGTCACAGGGTCCCATGGGGGCATCATGACACCCTCTATTGACCCTTGTCCAGTCAGTGTCCATCATATGCCCACACTTCAATCATTACCTTTAATAGGAACTGTGAACTGAATGAGGGGCATGGTGCACTACCACCTCCACCTGCTAACACCCTCTCCAAGTTGAGAACTGGCATTGATGCATGTAATTATGTGGTCCACAAGGAATTGTTAGCATGTTCTTGTATTATGCCAAAACTTGTATGAGACATCTTAACAACAACAAGAAAGAGAGAGAGAGAGAGAGAGAGAGAGAGAGAGATTTTAAATGCCATGTCAAACGGGAAAACAAATATTGCAACATACTGAAATAATAAACATACAAATGAGGATCAAATGTCTCCACAAGCTTACTAAAATTATGGCGAAAGATTTGATATTCAGATTACAGCTCATTTATCATCGTCACATGTTTTTAATTTTGTGCACAATGTCAGAGATGTGTTTGCATATATATGTGACATGTTAGAAATCAATGCTGTGGAGCTTTTGTGTGCATTTTTTTTTATTTTTTTTTATTTTTTTTGGGGGGGAGGTATTGAGTTTACACTTCTTTATGCAGCTATATTTGTGAAATGCTGTTCATGATTTCAACATGCCCCAAGGTTGGACCACAAAGCTCTTTTAGGTGGACCAAGATGCGGGCCAAAAATGAATTTAAAAATGTTTGTATTCTATCTCACTTGGCCTCAAAAAAATTCATAGAAGCCAAAGTGGACCGCAGGTTAAAGAGGGTTGCAAAGCGTTGCATTAAAGTTTAAGAATGAGTAGTGCAGACAATGCAATTGTACATAGAAATGTTGGCAGTGAATAAATCAAACCAGGCAATGAAGACTAAAATCATATCTAGCAGAGATGAAGAGCGGTCACTTTTTAGATGGTTTGATTTCAACTCTTCTGAAAGCAACTAGCGGTTCATTTAAAGCTGTAAGGAAGGTACAATGTAGGTAAATATCTGTTCGATTATGCTTTTGGTAAAAATCAGTTTGTTTTACTGGATACCCTCCTTTCCCTGCATTATGCAATACTTCTGTAAAGCTCATATTCAACTAGTGTTTACGTGAGAATCAATTTCCGGTAACGTACTGTACTTCCATGTCAACAGTCAAATCTTGGGTAAAGGTTTGAAAAGGCAAATTTGCTCTGTAAAGATGAAAAAACAAATCTGAATATGCCATGCAGAGAAAGCTTAAGGGAAGACCTCTGGGTTGTGTATATTTTTGATGTAGACAAAACTGATATGAATTCCAAATAACGTCATCCCATGGTCTTTGTCTGGTCAAAAGAATAGCTATAATAATTATAATAATAAAATGTTTAAAACAATATGAATAAACATATCTGAAGTTCATATCACTGGAAAGATGAGATCATGCTCTGCAACTTTCCTATGAACATTTTTTTTCGATGAATAGATTGAAAAAAAGACAGTAGCCGCCAACTTTATGGTGTTTCTGCACTCTGCTCATTTGGTGTCCACAGGACTCCACAACTTCACTGCACACACATGAATGGGTTAATGTAAGAGTGATTAGGATCGGTGGATCTACTAAGATTCCAAAAATTGTAACACTGAATCTTTGTCACCGATGTTTGTTGGGAGTATATGGACTGAAAATTTATGTCCAGACATGTCAAAAGTCTGATAGATGATGATACATACATGTATGTATATTTGTTTATCAAGCTGTCACACTTAAAATTGATTTCAATGTATTCAATGTACACTCTATTTATTCATGGAAATTGTTTTGTATTTTGAGCACATTGTTTTAAGTGAATGAAAGTGAGTGAAGACATACTCCTGTATTCAGTATCTATGCTCAGTGATGAAAAGTTAATGTATGGCAATGTACGTGCATTTTTTTATTGGTCTTTTTTTCCCCAAGTGAGTGATGAGCAGGATGTATTATTCCTTATTATTTTGTACATATATACGTTGTATTTAACTCTGATGGCTGTACATGATGCACACAAGCAGCAGTTCATGTTGATAATCAGGAAACCCTGAAATGACGAGTCGCCCGATTTTGTGTCGTTATAGCGGGTACCTCGTTATATCCGGTACGGTACGGTACGCGTATTTTTTATACTGGTACAGTGCACTCCTGTTATAACGAACACGGTTATAACAAAATTCCAGTTAAAACGAAATAAAAATTAAGGGCTCAATATTATCGGTTCTTTGTCTTTTATTGTTTACTTGTTTGGTTATAACGAAATTTCAATAAAACAGAAGAAAACTGCCGGTCCTGAGGAGTTCGTTATAACGGGAATCAACTGTACCTCGTTCTAAACGTACTGAAATAGAGACGAGCTCGATACAGCACTAATAATGGAAAATCGGAAATGTCGAATCCGCCTCGTTAAAGGCGGTAGGCATATTTCTTTGTAAGCGAGCTCATTATAACGGAGTTGCCTGTATAGGAGCCAGTGAAGCTCTTGCCAGTTAGTGTTCTTGATTAATGGGACGTCATTCTCCGCAGAGCCATTGGTTGCAATGACTGCTACTCACTTCACTTCTTTCTCACTCGTAATCAGCGCTCAAGAGCTACTTGTATGAACTTTAAACTTGTGCATGTCCCACATTAATGTGATATTTATGAGAAACTGTTACATTAATAAAAAGCAGCCTCCAAAAAATGGCCTGACGAGTTTTTTCTTGCCTTGTGAGTAGTTTTTTTTTTTTTTTTAATGCTGTAGCGTCCCATACATTATGATATTGATATCCTTGCTATTTGACGCTGAGTTAGGCTACTAATATGCAAACACATTTACTTTCTCACTTTACACACTCTGCGGCGCCACCGCGTCGCTTTATGTGTGCTCGATGATGATGGCAGGTTAAATCCTTGTTGTCGGGATCAAGTGACCACAATGTAGCCACAAAATAAAGGATTATCCTCCGCGAAGCCTCCAGTGATTCTGTAAATACAACAGGTTGTGAATAGTGATGGCAGTTTCAATACACCTGTTGGTAGGCCTTATCCGTCGCTGAAAAGGGACTTTGACACCAAGTATTCATTGAGTTTGGTCGAGGGTTGAAGTTTAAAAGACTGGAATTGACAATGGATAATGAGTAAGAGCAGTGCCGCGGTTAATTGTCGAGGCTTTCTGCCAGTATCCGCGCAAAAAAGGAAATACAAGAGTCATGCCCTATGTATACACTAAGCACACACAGAGAGCAAGGCTCAAATTGCGCCTCTCTTGTAATTTAGTATACTTGAAATGTGAGACCTAATGCACACCTCACACAAACACTGCTGGTTGACAAGATGAGCTCTGTTCATGCATGAATGTCCTCTATACACTCTAAGAAAAAAAGGTTCTCAAATGGTTCTCGTCGGCTCCAAAATGGTTCTCATCAGATGGTTCTCGCAAAATGGTTCCGATGAGCACCTATAAATGGTTCCCAATCGAAATGGTTCCGTTCGTCACCATTTGCTAGTATGCGACCCAGTCCCCGAGTGTTATTTGTGGTACTCCTGCAAGTCAAACAATATCTTTAGGTCCACTTTCATTTTTCCCCTTGCTGTATATTCGAATGCCAGATGTAAGAATCACCAAAAATGTGGTATTGGTACAAAAATATTGTATTTGCTTCTACTGCTGTGATAATAAAAAGTACATATTGTTTCTATCGTAGACTAATGACTTCTCTTGGCTGCGTGCCAACTGACAGCTGCCACCATCCAATTTAGCGCTCGATCAGATATGCGTACGCGTAAACGCACACATACTAGTACTGCACTGTTGCACCACCGCATTGGAATCTTGTGTATGTAACCATCGCGCGCCGCGGCTATGTAGCCCTGTGCTGCCTGCCTAGCGCCTGCCTAGCTAGCTATGCAAACCTACCACCACGCTGCGGGCAGAGTGCCAATGTAATACCATGCATGCAGTCAACCAGCAGTAGACGGCTAGAGTGGACACACATTATTATACGTACAGTATATATGCATCACAGGCACCCATAACGAACGGCACCCGGTAACGTTAGACATTATTTTGTCAAAGTGGACTGGAAACGTGTCACTGTCAATTCCATTTTCGCCATGGCAGTGATCACAATTTAGGAGAATAGGTAAGATTTTTAGTTTTAATGTGGTTTCATCTCATTTTTAGATGACATTCGTTGGTACAAAATCAAGTTAGATTCATCACTCAGTTTTCGTTTTCAGTCAGGCTCAGTGATTAACCTGTGGCGATAACGGTTAGATCCTAATGTTAGATCTAATTTGATCGAAGCTGCTATCTTGTGTAATGTTTACCAGGTACAGTTGATGAAGATCTAACAATAACATGTTAGGCCTAACGTTAACACTTTACAATTAGAAATTTGGCATAGCAATGGTCTGAACAGTCCGCCAGCCCGAACAGACGCCGTGTTTATGCGGAGCATGGCTGCACGTTTTTATAGCGACTGGGCCGGGCTAAGTTACTTAGTTAGGCCTGCATGTATAACGTTTATGCCTATTAAAAGTAGAGTCGACTCCGAAACACAACCCGAACGCCGAACGCAAAGATATAACTGTGTATAATAAGGAGCCGAGCGGCCCGGGGTAAGGCCTATACCGGTACATGCAATAAGGAAATTTGTTCTATAAAAATTATAACTGTTGTTAGTGTTAACGTTCGGAGCCAATACTAGAGGTCTGTCTACAGCCCAGTAGGCCTAGGTCAAAATCTCTTCAGTATGTTTTCAGGCTTGTTCTTAAGGAGTCACGTCATGTAATGCTGTGTTCTGTTTATCGAATTATAGCAATGACTTTGTTTTATTAACACGGTGTAGGTCTATTGTATCTTTCAATTCATGTGTCAGGGAAGTGCACGGACACACCAACATGCACAGAAACCAGGGAACAAGTAACTCCGGCCGGGACGATAACCAGTACGGACGTGTTTGGGTCGCTGGTGCGGTTAGGGAACAAGGTAGACTCTACATTGATCAGAGAGACAGCCCGTGACAGACCGTTGACAACATCCATGACATCGGCCAGAACCGTAGGCTTAACACTAGCCAAGAATGAGCTGGGCGGCCACAAGAATTCATCGATCAGAATAAGAGCCCGGGATAGCCCATCCACAGCATCAGCCAGAACCGGTGGGCTAGTTGAGAATGAGCTGTGTGGCTAAGACAATACATCGATCAGAACGACAGCCCGTGATAGCCCGTCGACAGCATCAGACAGAACCCTGGGCTAGTCAAGAATGAGCTGGGTGCCCAAAAGAATACATCGATCAGAATGACAATTTTAGCCCGGATAAACCGTTGACAGCATCGACCAGAAACCTACGCTAGCCAAGAATGAGCTGAGTTAAAGAGAAAACACTGATGCTGCCAGAGAAAACCTTTTAGAAATATGTAGATAGGGTAGGAAAGTCCGTTTGCATTGACTTCTATAGTGTATTTTATAGCTGCTCTTTCAGAATCTGCCGTCAACCAAAAATTCATGTCTGGCGACTTTTTGTTGGTTTATGTGATGGAGGGTCACATATGTTTTGTTATGATCCCAATACAGTATTTGCAACTTACAATGTACCAGTGATAATGTTTCACTATAATTCGCATTTAACAACTTTGAATCAACTGTATTGGGGGGGGGGGGGGGGGGGGGGGGAGGGGAGGGGGTAGACGTAATGAAATCAGACCGGATGCCAATCTGAAAAGTGGAGTCATTCATAGTTTTAAACTTTAAAAGCACAAATGGAAAATGCTCTTTATACTTCTCCAGTCACTGTGTGGTCGATTTCTGCACACTTTTAAAGTTTGCACCTAGACTGGTAAAACTTATTGCATTTATACCCACGCAGGAATAACGTATTGTGTAGAGAATTGAATATTATGTAATTTATTTCAAAGCACTGATGCACCTCTTGTCACCAGTTTATATTGTTTTTGCAGGAATACAAAATGTACATGTACATGTACGTGGTGGTGGTGTTTAAAAGACTGATTGCCAAATTGCTAACAACATATTATTGTCATAGGCAGGTGATAGGACAGCAAATTCAAACCTCAGCTTTCGGCCTGCATTGTATATAGTTTACTCTAATGAATTTATGGCTCTGCTTTTAAAAAAGTGTAAATTTCTATTGATTCCCAATGTTATATATTTTAGATCATGGTTGAGGAATTTGTTCATTCATGCTTGTGAAACTATGTGGGTGTGGTATCCTAGCTCTTTTCCCCTTGGGATTCTTATTGTCCTTCACATTATAAAACAATGTGTTCTTTTGTGTGTGTGTCTGTGTGTGTTTTTTTATTTTCGTAGGACATGCTGTAAATTGTCAGAGGTCATGATTAACCCGAATTGATACTCTTCTTGTATTTGCAGTCGTATAGATGTGTCTATGGTGCTTTCAAATTGCAGAACAAAAAAAAAGGCACTCGTATACAAACAAAGATAAGTTAATTAAAGTACTCGACGTTATAAATGTGAAGTGAAGTCGAGAAGTGTAAAGCTTATCCTCTCCCACGTATCATACCAGCAATATAATGTATGTTTTCTGTGACAATACCAAAGGTCCTGTTTAATGAAATTGTTCTCCTGCCCTTTGTAGTTGCTTTTAGGACAAATATGCTTTAAAAGAAACCAAAAAACCAACAACAACAACACCAAACAAACTCGCAAATATGTGGAAAAAGTTCCTCATACTACTTAAGTAACGTACTTGACTTCTGCCTATCTTAAGACTGACACAATTACTGTATCTCATCCATGCAGGAATTATTTCACAGAGAATTAGAAATTTTGTTATGTATTTCAAAAGCCTGATGCACCTCTTGCTATTTCATATCATCTGTACAGAGATGTGTGATGGTGTTTCAAGAACTGCTTGGTACACAAATGACACATATTGTGGAAAAAAAAATTAGTGAACAAATGAAAATATTTTGTTAAGAATATTTGACAGATTATAACATGAGTATACAAACCTCACCTTTAGATTGTAAAAATTAAGGTGAATAAATACACTATTTCTGTGAATTTGTGAAAGAGCAAATTTCTATGGTTTTCAGTTATTGAGTGATATTTCATGAAAAAATATTGATGAATTTCTTGTACATGTGAAAGTTTGTTTGCCAAATCCGATAAGTCCATTTTTGAAGATTTTGAAGAACGGTCTCTGTCATAAAGTACAAAATAATACATGTACCATTTAAATGATATATTGGTCACTGCATATAAAGGTACATTTTTGAAGTTATGGTCAAAAGAAGCAAAAATTTTCTTATTATTCTCTTTATTTTTCTTGACCTTTGATCGCAAATATCTCCATTTGGCAAATATGGACTTATCGGTTTTTGCGAACAAACTCTTCATGTACACATTTGTATTCATGCTTGTGAAACTGTGTGCATGGGTGTGTTATCCTTGCTTTTTTTCCCCAGTGTCAACGATAATGTATGACATGCTTATGTATTGCTAATATGTAGGTTTTGTACGAATGTTTGACTGATGAGATGAAATTCAGTTCAATTCATTTCATTTCAAATGAGTTTGTGATGCACATTTTCAATGCAGATATGTACAAATGTACCTTTAAGAATGGTGCCAGTGAAGCAACTTACCAGCACTGCGTGTGAAACACACAGAAAATACACAGACATCAATTCACATACTACATTCTAAGAAAAAAAAAAGGTTCTTTTGAGCACCATTAAATGGTTCTCAGCACTGTCACAATAGCGACACCTTTTTTGGAGCCTGTGAGAACCTTTTTAAATGGTGCCTGTCAGCACCTTTTAACATTGGTGCCCATTAGAACCTTTTCCAATGAAATGGTTCTCATGAGCACCTTTTGAAAAGAGTCAAAAAGGTGCCCATCTTTAGTCAAAAAGGTGCCCATGGGCACCTTTCAAATGGTACCCACGAGCACCATTTCATCGGGAAAAAGGTTCTAATGGGCACCTTTTGCAAAAGGTGCCGACAAGCACCATTTAAAAAAGGTTCTCACGAGCACCAAAAAGGGTGTCGCTATTGTGACAGTGCTGAGAACCATTTAATGGTGCTCAAAAGAACCTTTTTTTCTAAGAGTGTAGGACATTATAGTACTATATGATACTAGTCATTCTCACTCGAACGCTTTGACACATTTTTGCTCAAAAAATCACATCACTAAAAGAAGCAAATGGTTGAATTTAACTTACTTCCATTTATTCAAGCATTAGGAATGACAAGAATCCAGCTTCCTGATTGGCTGTTGCTATTGGAAAGTGCCATTCCAGCAAGAGTTGTTATTCTACCATCTTTTATGAAATGGTGCCCCAGATCGTTGAATTTTAATTCTGACAAGGCAATAACAATATCAAATATTGCATGCAGAAAGTGCGGAAATAAAGCCCTTCCGTAATAAGAAAGCAAACACACACACACACACACACACACACACACACACACACACACAAGTAACAGTCTCAAGTAACCATCCAACAGTGGCAGAAAAGTGACCTTTATAGACAGGTAGTCGTTATGGCGTTATAGACTGGCCGATGGCCATTTCATTTCTACAGTAAATGTACGTCTCATGGCCGGCGAAACCAGGGGGCCAGGGGTTGAAGAAACCCGGAAGTGGAAGGAGAAAGATGAGCTGAAGACCTTTTTTGAAACCCGGAAGTGGAAGGGAAGAGATGAGCTGAAGACCATTTTTTTTGTTTTTGTTTTTGTTAGCTTATGAAACCCGGAAGTGCCCCCCCCCCCCACACTTTTGAAAACGCTCCGCCGGCCCTGTGTCTAGACATGTAAACATGTATTGAGGTATGATATATGAATGTGTCTATGTACGGATTAGTATCAACAGTTTGCATTCAACAAATCAGGTGATGGTGAAATCATGCATTTCTGTTGTCAATGCGTTGTTTTTTCTTTCTTTTTTTATCTGTTGTTCTCTAACTGGCCATGAAATGCCGCTATATGCAATTAAATAGCGGTCACGAGAGACACATTTTATGGCTGCTGACCATGTTTGACAAGAAGCCGCCGTAGTAATTACGTAGAGTCGTAAAACGATATTTTCGGGGGGGGGGGGGGGGGTAAGTGACTGCCTAAAGCAGGTTACCTCTACAGACAGGTGGCCGCTAAGACAGGTTTGGTGCCTGTGTATCTCACACACACATGTATGTGTGTTTATGTGTGTTTGTGTGTGTGTGTGTGTGTGTATGTATAGGTGGGAAGAGAACCACCTCCCTGGTGTGGTAAAGGTGTTCGTGCGTGTATCTTGAATGTTGTAAATTAATATACTGAGTATATATATATATATATATATATATATATATATATATATATTGTAGCCTTCTCTCCTTCTGTCGCTAGTGTATATGTTGTTATACGCTGTGTGCCATCCGGCCCCGGCAACTAGCTGGAGAAGGGTCAGGATGGTCCGAGCTAGGCTGGGGTCCGTTTGGTTGAAATATACAACCAGGCGTGGAGAACGGCGTTGAAATGTACCATATTGCTGGGTTACTTACTACCAATCTATTCCCATTACTTGCTTACTACCAGAATACTACCAGTCACAATTCATCCAACGAAGATACCAGTACCAGAGCAGCTCATCCACTCGCAGATACCAATACCAGCGCAGCTCATCCAACGCAGATACCAATATCAGATACCACCAGTTCACTCGCATATTAGTTAAGCAGCACCGTAATTGCATTGTACTACTCACCGATACTTATGTTATACTGCAGCATCTAGCAGACTTCAAAGGAAACGGTCCAGGCAGTAGTGTCCACTTCAATCAACGCTTTATTAACACTCAACAACACTAATCATCCTCACTTTGGCCCGTACCCGGGCCCACCCAGCTGTTTGGATACGTATTCGACCTCTTATTATTCTCCGACCGCTATATTTCCGAAACAGTTACGCATTTTACTTACTGACCTTTTCCTCACATACTAACGCTTATTAACCTTCCTCATCATACGGAAATGATTAGATAACGAAGCAATAATTGTATGAAAGATTATTACTGAACATAATCGCATCTCCAACAATTATTACCCCTCTAAAATTCCTAACAAAACAATCCATAAACGTCAGTTTCCTTGAAACTGATCGATTCATGATCGATTATTCAAACAATCGATTGATTATGTAATCTATCACGGAACTTCCAATATTGGGCTAATTTTCACCCGTTTTCTTACTAATACATTAATCTACCAATTCTTCATTGGTTACAATATATATATATATATTTTTTTTTTATTGTTGTGCACGTACATAATGAAATCTTGAAGCACAGATGTAAAAAAACAAAAAAAAACAAAATAAAAACCACCCTTGTGCAGAGTGAAGAGGAAGTATGATAAATCAGATTTATATTTGGCAAGTCTCAGATACAATAATAGCTTAGATCTGCGACGCGAACGCTAGGACAATGCAGACCCCCGGCTTGGGCAATTTAATCAAGAAACAACAAGAAACCACCATTTATTCAGCCCCAGACTCTCTATGAACTTTTCCATTTTTGCGTAATTATAGCGTCGTCTTATATAGCGTTTACGTCGCAGACTTGAAGCTTACTATAGTGTCATGTTTGCGTGTCAGACTGTTTGTGTGTCAGACTGTGCGTCAAACTCCTATAACAGTTTTGACGGAAATACTGAAACCTTGCGGCATCGATGTGAAAAACAAAACGAGGCAAAACAAAACCACTCTTGTGCACAGAGTGGACGTGAATGTGATAAATCAGATATTTTGTTTGTTTCATTCCCATCTGAGAAGATGGCTGGGAAGCCCATAATCAGCTGCAATAGTTGGTCTTACATGGGGTCCAGTTGGATGTAAGGCGGGACCACTTCACCGAGTTAAACATCCTGTTCTTTGGGATGAATAAATGAAGCGGGATCTTTTACGTGCGTGAGTTAAGACTCTCTCACACACGGGACCTCCATTTTATGTCCTATCCGAGGGACATAGTGTTTGCCTCTTACTAGAGGGGACCTGGATACAATGCCGTCACTAATGCTTCCTGTGGTTGTGCAGTGGATTCTTGACCGGGGTAATTTGCGATATTGATATAATATGCAAACAGATCATAGAATCATGCAAATGAACTCAACCTATTCTGTGGTACAAAATCCACGAGAAAAGTCTCACTCACATATCAACCTTCAGGAGCCAGATCCATGGAAGTGTGTGAGAAATTTGTACCCTTTAAAATAATTATATGGCAAGCACTTTTTGGTAAACTTGTACTAAAATATCATCTGAATGGAACCCTGTGATGATAGAAAGACGAATGATCAGCTCCGGTTCAACGGAGCTGTGATGTGTTAACCTTCTGTATGCCAGGTTTGTGCGTAAAATTAGTGCACATTTGATTCTTTGGCACAGAAGAGGTTAAAGGGGAATTAATCCCAAATATACAAAGTCATGTACATTGAGTGCATGCAGCAATATTAGCAAAACACATCAGTGAAAGTTTGAGGAAAATTGGACAATCCGTTCAAAAGTTATGAATTTTTGAAATTTGTTGGCGAGACAGCTGGATCAAAAGACTACCACAGATATGTACTGCGATTTAAAGAAAACGTAAAGAAAGTTTCACAAAATATAATAATTTCATATGAAAATTGCGCATTCCCTGGACTTGTTACTGACATTGTGTCAAGGGTATAAAATATCATTCTCCTGCAGATTTCTGCAAGGGGTAAGTCTAGAGATCTTTCTTTGTTACAAAAGTGAAAAAAAAGTTGAATTTTCTTCATATTTTTTTTTTTGTTGATTTATGGCAGTACATGTAATGTCATGATCCGTAGTAGTCTTCTGATTCAGCGGTCTCATCACCAAAATTATAAAAAAAAAAATCATAACTTTAACAAATTATTCGATTTTCCTCAAACTTTCACTGGTGCATTCTACTAATATGAATCTATTCACTCAATCAACATATATTTGGGGGATTTCATTCTCCTTAAATAACAAATAAGGCTTATTGTGATTTGCATATCAAGGTGAGTAGCTGATCACTAAGATTCTTCACATGCGATCCCCCAGGATGAACGTTGTCCGGTATAAGTTGGGCGCTGGACATGTCCCAAGCGTCAATGAAAGCAACATTCGCCTTTCTCAACGTGTGCTGTCTTAATATCTGGTCTAGATCTCTCCCTAGCCAGTCCGAATGGTAAATGAGTTGATTGACATCAACATGCTCTCGCGTGTTGGCGCTCTTCACTATAACAAAAGTGGACGGACTACGTTCGAGCAGACGATCGATCGCCGACGTGATTGCACGGACGCGGTTCTCGTAGAACCACCTCGGTTGTTGAGTGAAATGCGCCCAGACTGAGATGACAACAACAGTTCGGTTGTCAGCCACAATGTCGTCCAATTCGTTAGCTATGTAGTGAATATCTTTCACCGTCGCCCAAGCATTCCTGCCTATAGGAAACCCGTGGAAGCGGAAGACCATGCTGGTGTTGAACTGCGCGTCTCGTGCCCGCGTGGGCCCGACATGCCAGACGGGCTCTGGTTCGTTGGAGGTCTTCTGCATGGTTGGGGAAAGTTTAGCCAGGTAGTATTCGAAGAGTTGTCGAATGGTCGAATCACCGAGGAAGTGTAGTGTCTTCCCTGCTAAACAAGCCTTCGTCTCACTCAAAGACAGACGATTTATCGTGCAGCGAGGGTTGTTCCATAGGTCGTTCAGATAATAGCCGGCTTCTAGTGCTGCGTCGGTGTAGCTGCGGATAGTACATGGCGGAAGCATAGCCTTTTTCGTTTCCGAAAGCTGGTCTGGTTCTTGTGGAACATCAATATCTGCACAACGGCAAAGAGAATGCGTTATAGTGCTTTTTTGTTTGTTTGTTGTTTTTTTTGTTAATCTACACTTGAAGACAGTGTGCAATTTAACAAGCTGTAACACATACAAACTGTGATTTAAGCACTTAACGTCATGAACGTATACTTAGTAATAAAAACAGTAAATGTTTGATCTATTTTATTCGAATCATGAGTGATGTGCGATAAGAATGGTATTCAATATGATAAATACATATTCATATAATCGCTAAAATTCCTTAATTCAATTGTATTCCACTGAATTTGTCTAAAAACAGCTGTTTTGGCCGAGCAAAATAACATGAATAAGGTAGACCTATCATAATACGCTAGAGCTCTGCTTCCGCGTCAACTTTTGTTGAGCTTGTGATGCAGTAGTTTCTTTAAGTGTTCCTCTGTTGTTTCTTGAAGATGGAAAAAACTGATTTAGAGTTTAAACACTCAAATAGGTCCGAAAAAATTAAGCTTTAATTATTCTTATTATTAATTAAGTTTATAATAATTTGTGTCGTTCCCATGGCGAACGATATACATTTTAATAACTGGACAATGACATCTTATGCTATCGTGACCATGCTTCTATGTATAATCAGATGCTATGTGTGCATTATAAATACGTTTTTAATGAAGCGCTTCAACCCCCTCAACTCGTCCAAATCAAATTATGAACAAGGAAACATAAAAAAGAAAACCCTCATAATTCAGCCATCAATTTTATAAATTCTTCCAGAAACTATATGATTAAAAGAAGCTCTTTGAACAAAATGTTTTCTCATCGGTATGTGCTGGGATTTAAAGTTTCCTTACCTTCCACTTGAACAAGCTGTACATCTCCTGAAATGTGATGCTTGGGGCTGCATGTGAAAAAAATGGAAAAGGTGTGACCGTATGTTCATAAATTAACATAACTCGTAAACCATTGTTCACTGGCATATCATAAGAAAAACAAGATTCAAATACCGAGCTTCGAGAAAGACTGAAAGACTCTCTTTTCTTCAGTTCTTTCTTTTTTCTTCCATCCTTTTTTACGAAAAGCATGAAAGTTCAAGGAAGTGGTCTGGGCTTTGAAACGTTTCTCATATTCCATCACGTATTATTTAAAGAAGATTGGTTAAGTATTTTGGAAATGATGCTCGTTAGATTTCATCTGAGGTTAACAACAGGTACAGCGGAGAAATATGATATGACAGTATACATGTAGTCACTTGCTCGCCGTGCTTCAGTGTTGGTTGCTTGGTGTAATATTAGTGTGTTTGTGTGCAGGCATGTCTAATGTTGCAATAACTTTATATCTTGGGGCACCAGTTGAAACATGAATAATGTAATTCATCCATCTAATAAGTTATATGATATTTCTTCCTGTTAACCAGTCAGTAAGTCTTTACATATCAGGCCGCGAATTTGGGCAGTACTTTATGCTCCGTGTCGAGAAAGAGGATGTAAACCATTATGTATTGATTGTATACATACATATAATTATAATTTACATGAAAACTTGGAGTCAAATTTTGTCAGCTGGTTGAAAATAAGATATCGGGGTAGCGATGTCAAAAGGAAATTTCAGAGATGGACAAAATGGGAAACATTCCCAGAAGCACTGACAGTCTTTGGATTAAACATCAGTCTTTAACGAAAATCTATTATTTCATTTTAAAATACAGTGGTGGATTCTAACTATAGGGATCTAGTGTGTCGTGTGAATTCAGAGGTATTCTGCTATCTGCAGCCATATCTATTGTTTTTATACATTAAGACTGATGATCGCACTTTTCCTTATTTGTATACATTGTCACGCATTGGAACATTTTATATTGCAACCTTTGAGAATGCGCTTCAAAGAAGCTGATAAACTTTCAGTTTTAAAGTGTACTTCATTAAATCTACCTTTTATAGCGGTCATGAAAGAATTCGAATTGATGAATGGGATGATGGAAGAAGAGGAAGGACAGAATGATGAGTTGGCAAAAGAATTAGTTGAATGGAAAGATGTGTAGCAGGCCTCTAGTAAAGTGCGTAACATCACTGAACAAAAGCAGTGACATATGGATGCAGGCCACACACCTCTTATCGAAATATTTTACGCCTCATACACCGGTGTATATCTTTCACCAATGGCTGTGCCTGACATTCAGACAAACCATCCAATATAAGAGTCACAAAACAATGTACTGAAACTGGATTCAAGTATTGAAGGGCATAAAAGAAACACGTAATTGAATGACCTCCTATATCCCATCCACGCGCACAATTTGGGTTATGCTTGTCAGCTTTGTGGCAGATTATTTACTGTGGCATGCCTACTATTGTTTTCCATCATCTACCTCAATCTACTTTCTCATAACCATGTAAGCATAAAGTTTAATTAAGCTGTGGAATTATTCACTGATGTAGAAGAATAGAATCGATAGTGATTGTATCCGCAAAAATGTATATACATGTATCAAATTCGGCAATATCTGACGCAACAATCAAAGGATGGAAAAATTGTATACATGGCTGAAACTGTACTATGAATTTTGTATATCATAAACATAATATATTCCTACATTTTGTTTGATGGAACTAGAGTGTAATTGATTTGAAATTGAATTGAAATTGAATAGAAAATAGGAACGATTCACGGTTTGAATGTGTATGCCTGTTTGTTTGATGGAACTAAAGTATAACTGAATTGAAATTGAATTGAAAATTGGAACGATTCACCGTTTGAATGTGTATGCCTGTTTGTTTGATGGAACTAGAGTATAACTGAATTGATATTGAATTGAAATTTGAAACGATTCACCGTCGGGCACGTTAATGCAACAATTATACGTTTCCCTTCAGGAAACGTCCTTACATGATGGTGAGTTTCTCAATTGGTGGCATCGTGGGGATTTCTGTGCGGTATGCTGCGCCGGTGTCACATCGACTCTGCCGCCAGTCCGCGCAGCTCAGGGCCGGAGAGGACGGTCTTTGGCAGAACCACGGGGATCCTGATCGAGAATCAGTCAAGTTGCAGACAGCTTTCTGTGGTGAAAAAAAAAACAACAAGAACATGACGCAGAAAATCAAGTCATGTGACTTGATTCTTTGCTATTTTGGTGCTTTCCTTTTGCTCTGTGCATGAGACATCCCGCACTTTTGTGTATAACAGTGGGACAAACAGAAGGAAGATACGATGCTGATCGGATATACTCATTAGCTGCCTATACTTGTGATATTAAAAAGCCAAAGTTATGTGAGTTTAAAGAGAGGTGTTTTTTTTTTGCCAACTGTTATATTTTGTAAACTTCAATTTAAATTCACTGAATCTCCTTTTCATAACTGTTATCATAATAGCAAAATCTAACACAACGGCAGTGCTGTTATAGGAAATGCTGGAACCGTCGAATGGAGCTGACATTCGACTTTTGGCCTGTGTTTTTTAAAGGAAAATATGTTAATATGTTGGCATCTTATCATGGATATGAATACTTTAACAAGAACATAATAATTGTTAAGTAAAAATGTGTTGCTTTACATAAAATGAAGGCAGATAAATATTGTCTAACCAATGTCTATATCGTTACGCTTTTTGTAAAGGGGTGTCGGTGATGCAGGCCAACATGTAGATGCAGAACATGCAGTATTGCACTAATTGGTGAACGCTTTTACCTCTTGATTCGGGAGGACCAAGTTACAAAATGTTTCCTCTCGCCGAGACCCGTCGGGCGATACAAAGTTTCCGCGGTAAACGTAGCGAGCTGGTACCGCATCCCGGAACCGTCGAATGGAGCTGACCGCCTCACTTGAGTGAATCAGCGTCACCGTGACGCTCACCGTTCCCGCCCACTTGAGTGTGAAAAAGGCGCTGTACGTTCCGTTCCCGTGGTCTATCACTTCCCCGTCCGTCGACGAGCCAGCGTTAAACTGAGCTGATTTCGTGAAAACCTTGGCCCGGAAGTAGTCCCCACCGTACGATTTATCCTCCGCCCGACCGTTACGCGCCTGTATTCTCAACTCGAGTTGGTCGCACACGCGGTAAGACGGACGCAGGTTCACTACAGTAAAATAACTGTGCACGTGACTAGTGATGTCTGCAACGCGAGTCCATGTCGGGTTTTGCGGCTGATCCAGGGGTGGGAGATTTTCGACTGACCATCCTGCTCGCATTTCTGGCTTACGGGGACAGAAGGAAGGAGGCATGGGTTCAGGTTCGACTTTCATGGGATGTTCAGTTTCCATGCCACGGGTAGCGTTTCCTGCAGTCTGGAAATGGAGCATATTTAAAGTGCCTTGAATATGACGTGAAACTGGGATGGATCATTAGGGGAATGTTCACAATGTTCAAAGTCGTCATGGCTGAGTCTAAGTAACCCTTATGAACAATTCATATATTGGGGGTGGTGAAACCCGATACAAGTGTGCTTCAGAAGTCAGCCAGTGGTGACAGGCAGACTAATAAGGGTACACAGAGGGCACACTCGTTTCCCGCATTTGGCGCTGTCGCATTACCCTTTATACGGCACTGCCGCAGGGTTCACTATATAATACAGTCTATTATCATCTGCGCATGCGGAATATCGATAGGCCCTACCCTATGTCACGAGAAGGACATCCACTTACTAGTACATCACACAGGGCACACTTTAAGAGAAGAGATGAAACCATGATTCATTTAATTTGGTTTACTTTGATTCATTTCATTCATATTATGTAACTTTATTTCACCATTTAGGGAGGGCACAAGTATAACAAAAAGTGCCATTCGTTATCCATTCCTGCATAAGCGCGGTTCAGGGCAACGTTATAGTCTGGGCGCCAGAGGCTGAACCTTGTTTTACCGTCCACCCAATGTTTTTTTGATGGTTTTACCCTATTTCGAGGGTGCTGAATCCGAATCTGGATGATGCAACTCTTGCATCCTTGAGGGTTTTGAGATATTCAAAATGGCCGCAAAAATGGCCGCCAAAACCGAAAATTCCCACGTATTTCCTTCTAAATGGTGTGAAATTGAAAATAATTGATGATTCTCCCTATTAAGAAGGAGCTGAATCCGAATCTGGATGATGCAACTCATGCATCCATGAAGTTTTTGAGTAATTCAAGATGGCCGCCAAAATGGCCGCCAATTAAAACTGGAAATTCCCATGTATTTCCTTCTAAATGTTGAGAAATCAAAAACAATTGATGGTTTTACCCTATTTCGAGGGTGCTGAATCCGAATCTGGATGATGCAACTCTTGCATCCATGAAATTTTTGAGATATTCAAGATGGCCGCCAAAATGGTCGCCAATTAAAACCGGAAATTCCCACGTATTTCCTTCTAAATGGTGAGATGTTGAAAACAATGATGATTTTACCCTATATTTCGAGGGTGCTGAATCCGAATCTGGATGATGCAACTCTTGCATCTTTGAGGATTTTGAGATATTCAAGCTGGCCGCCAAAATGGCCACCAAAACCGAAAATTCCCTCGTATTTCCTTCTAAATGGTGAGAAATTGAAAACAATTGATGGTTTTACCCTATTTCGAGGGTGCTGAATCAGAATCTAGATGGTGCAACTCCTGCATTGTTGAAGATTTTGAGATATTCAATATGGCCGTTAAAATGGCCGCCCAAATCGGAAGTTCCCATGTATTTCCTTCTAAATGGTGACAATTTGAACGCAATTGGTAGTTTTTATCTTATTTTGAGTGTGCTGAATCCGAAGCTCAGGATACAGCTCTTGCATCCTTAAGGGTTTTGAGATAATAAAGATGGCCGCCAGAATGGCCCCTAAATGGCCGTCAAAAACGAAAATTTCCATGTAAGCCCTATATTACCTTCTAAATGGTGTAAAATTGAAAACAATTGGCGGTTTTACTCTATTTCGAGGGTGCTGAATCCGGACATGGTTGATGCAACTTTCGTGTTCTTTTTTAAGGGTTTTGAGATGTCCAAGATGACCGCCAAAATAACTGTCAAAAATTTGTAAATTTTAGGCCATATTCAGCACCCTCGAAACTTGGTTGTTGAAATTCGTCCATTCTTTAGGGTTTTTAGACTTCCAAGATGACAGCCAAAATAAGTGGCAGAAATTCCAATGTTAATATATTTTTTCTTAATGGTACAAATTTTAAAATGACTTGATGGTCTTACCCTATTTCGAGGGTGCTGAAGGTCTTTGAAGGTTTTCGGACATCTATAAATGTCCTGTATGAACGGAAACATTTTCTTATACTGAAATGATGAAGTACTAGTATTGTGCTCTAACGCGAAGCGGGGGATTAAACCCATGCAGGGTGAAAAGCATTAATTCGTATTCTTAAATTCAACTCAGTTGAGCGAATTTGTCAAATCAGCCAAACGTTATGACTGTCACAATGGCATTGTAATATACTGAGATATTCCGATATGTCTCAAACGGAACTTTAACACGTACTGGAAAAAAAAAGAAGTGATATTGACATCATACTGAAACGTACAAACACAAAGAAAGATACGACTGAAAATGTCTTTATGCATAATTGTTATAAAATAATTCTTGTGGTCGCCAATAATATGGCTCCACAGATGTGAAGTTAATCCTTTTCGGCTATCAATAGAGTGAAATTAAATTATGGCATGTTGGTATTTGGTGTTGAAACTTGTCTTGTATTCTGACGAGTCTCGCCTCGTATTCTTATGAAACTTGTCGCATATTCTGATTTGGTCATTGGAAATGGTTGCATCCATGACCACCATAGTAGATATCAATAAGGGTAATTTCAAAAGCACTCTGCGCGATTATGATATTCGTAAGTACTGGATTATCAACTATTACCTTCCATGTTGTCGTTTGCTTTTTTTATTTTTTTTTCACGGCGCGTTACCTGTGATTTGTCCGTCCCCTGGTGTGTGTTTGTAATAGATTATATATATATATATATATATATATATATATATATATATATACACATATATATACATACATAATGTTACATCATATTGAAGAAAAAATTGAATCACAACTATAAAAATGTCCCACTCGTGTCTTCAACAATGTCATCAAGACCACCAATATAAACCAAATAACCAATTTGAGTGTTCATGGATGAAGATTTTAAAACTGCTCATGGATTAAGACAGGTAATGTTGGGTAATTTCAGTACACTTCTCTACATCACTATCACAATATGATTTAGATGAACATGTCTTGTCCATTAATTGTTAGTGTTCAAAACTTATCCATTATATGTAGAGGAGACAGTGTAATCTTGCAATTATTCAACCGCATCTGTAGTCTTGAAGGGTTCATTGCTGGCACACTTGTATCGTACCAACTCAAAGATATCCGGTAGAGCTGGTTTCACTGTATATACAGCAAGTTCAAACTGTGCCACTGACGAAAACCTGAAATCTTTCAGTCAAAAAAAAAAATGAGGTAAAGCCATCAATTGTTATCAATTTCTCACCATTTATGAGAAGGAAATACATTAGAGTTTCCGTTTCGGCGGCCATTTTGGCGGCCATCTTGACTATCTCGAGGTGCATCATCCAGATTCGGATACAGCACCCTCGAAATAGGGTAAAACCATCAATTGTTTTCTATTCCTCACCATTTAAAAGCTAATACATAGAAATTTCCGGTTTTAATTGGCGACCATTTTGGCGGCCATTTTGGCGGCCATCTTGAATATCTCAATACCCTCAGGGATGCAAGGTTTGCGTCATCCAGACTCGGATTCAACACCCTAGAAATAGGGTAGACCCATCAATTGTTTTCAATTTCTCACCATTTAGAAGGAAATACATGGGAATTTCCGGTTTTAATTGGCGGCCATTTTGGCGGCCATCATTTTGGCGGCCATCTCAAAAACCTCATGGATGCATGAGTTGCATCATCCAGATTCGGATTCAGCACCTTCCAAATAGGGAGAATCATCAATTATTTTCAATTTCACACCATTTAGAAGGAAATACGTGGGAATTTTCGGTTTTGGAGGCCATTTTGGCGGCCATCTTGAATATCTCAAAACCCTCAAGGATGCAAGAGTTGCATCATCCAGATTCGGATTCAGCACCCTCGAAATAGGGTAAAACCATCAATTGTTTTCAATATCTCACCAGTTAGAAGGAAATACGTGGGAATTTTTCGGTTTTGGGGGCCATTTTGGCGGCCATCTTGAATATCTCAAAAACTTCATGGGTGCATAAGTTGCATCATCCAGATTCGGATTCAGCACCTTCCAAATAGGGAGAATCATCAATTATTTTCATTTTCTCACCATTTAGAAGGAAATACATGGGAATTTCCGGTTTTAATTGACGGCCATTTTGGCGGCCATTTTGGCGGCCATCATTTTGGCGGCCATCTCAAAAACTTCATGGATGCATGACTTGTATCATCCAGATTCGGATTCAGCACCTTCCAAATAGGGAGAATCGTCAATTATTTTCAATTTCACACTATTTAGAAGGAAATACGAGGGAATTTTCGGTTTTTGGGGCCATTTTGGCGGCCATCTTGAATATCTCAAAACCCTCAAGGATGCAAGAGTTGCATCAATCCAGATTCGGATTCAGCACCCTCGAAATAGGGTAAAACCATCAATTGTTTTCAATATCTCACCAGTTAGAAGGAAATACGTGGGAATTTGTCGGTTTTGGGGGCCATTTTGGCGGCCATCTTGAATATCTCAAAAACTTCATGATGCATGAGTTGCATCATCCAGATCCGGATTCAGCACCTTCCAAATAGGGAGAATCATCAATTATTTTCAATTTCACACCGTTTAGAAGGAAATACGTGGGAACTTTCGGTTTCGGGGGCCATTTTGGCGGCCATCTTGAATATCTCAAAACCCTCAAGGATGCAAGAGTTGCATCAATCCAGATTCGGATTCAGCACCCTCGAAATAGGTTAAAACCATCAATTGTTTTCAATATCTCACCAGTTAGAAGGAAATACGTGGGAATTTTTCGGTTTCGGGGGCCATTTTGGCGGCCATCTTGAATATCTCAAAACCCTCAAGGATGCAAGAGTTGCATCATCCAGATTCGGATTTAACACCCCTGAAATAGGGTAAATCCAACAAAAAACATTGGGTGGACGGTAAAACAAGGTTAGGCCCAAAAAGTGGCTTTGGCACCCGGAATATTAGTGTTGTGCTCTGTTGTGGTAATCACTGAACTGCTTTCATTGTCACAACACTTTCATGTGGACTCAACGTCACAACTTTGACATTTTTCAGTGCAATGAGATCTTTATTGTTTAAGTCGACACACACACACACACACATACAAACACACACACACACACACACAAATACACACAATATGATCTCAAAATGCAAAGGAAGAAGAGGAAAAGAAAAGACTAGCGAAAGAAGGAGGAAAAGAAAAAGAATGGGAAATAGGGATAAGCCTCAAAAAGAAAACCGAAGAACGGGAAGGGGAAAAGGAAGATGGTATATCGAACGTGACGGAGAGAAGGGAGTGGGCGTGTGATGGGCAAGAAGGAGCTTGTGATTGTTTAATTCCATCAACTCTTTTTCATTCCGATATTGAACTTCGATTTCAAGGTCAGTTTTGCACTTACTATGAGAATCGGAGGGGCACTTTTCAGTGCTGACATTCCGGTCGGGGTCCAGCTTACCCACAATGCACCGGTGACCAGCACGAGTACCAGGAGCGTGTTGAAGACTAGAACAGCCCTTTTCGTACCAGGTGTCATGACGGCTGAATAAAAGGGAAAAGAAAAATCAGTGAGATCTGTTGAAAGTCACCTGCAGCCATCCTACATGGAGCTGAGTATGTCCTACTATTACGCTTTTCATGTTTATGGCTGATAAAAAAAATCGCTGATGTAGGCCTAGAATAAATTTAAGGCTGCATTCATGTGGGGGCTCTGTGGCATAGCGTACAAGACTCGGGTCGGAGGACCCGAGTTCGAATCCCACCCATTGCTTACGTCCTTGGACAAGATGTTTTTACCCACTATGTCCCTCTCGACCCAGGTGTATAAATGGATACCTGGCAATGCTAGGGTAATAATGATAGCAGGGCCCTCTGGTAGAGCAGTGGCAACACTGAAGAGGCTACCCTGTGTAAATAAGACCTTATAATTGTTTATCATTATTGTTATTATTATTATTATTATTATTATTATTATTATTATTATTATTATTATCATTATCATTATCATTAATCATTGCACTTTCAAATTAAAGTTCGTTGGTAAATTTAAACCAAAACCCAAAGAATGACATTTGCTGAAGTGCCAAAGGGAACTGACAGACAATTCCGAAGCTAAAATAAAATCTACGACCCGTGAGATGATTCGGTAATAAGAGAACAAGGAACCTCTTTCTTGTGTGCTTTATACCTATTCTATCATTAAAAAGGGTCACTTATGGGAAACCAGCATGGCCTGTTAACTTCCGTGAGCGCTGGTGGTTGTCATAGTCTCTAATTACTGAATCCCACGGATATTTATTCCGAACTGTCTGACAATGCCAAAATTCTACACGTGAGCATGTGTCATTACTTGGCTGTCGGATCTCTTTCTAAAAACGGAGAGCCTTGATAATTTTTTGTAACTCTTTCTATGCCAAAGAGTCGAATGTGCACAACTCTTACACACAAACCTATGAGCAGGTGATATAATGTGCCATGCAGATATAGTGTAAATTGACAAGATTGCATATGACATCCAGGTCGTTGTACAGTACTCTCCGCATAATCGGGTAGGCTCGGGCAGAGCGTTTCTTACCCGATTAAGCGGAGTACCCGATTAACAGAAGAGCACGTCGCATTCACAATTGACACACACTATGTGTATCAATGTATGCATTATACACTGCACCAAACACCTACACTGTATGCTTAACACGAGTGCTTGCACGGCACATTATACTACATACCTTACACTTGCTCAGTCATGAGCAATAATTTACACTCTTTTTATGGACAAATATGTCTTCAGAAAACTTTGCTGTTTGACTATAAACTCGATCCTCGCTAACACGCAGGCGTTTTCTGAAATGAACACATCTCTTTCCGTGCACTATAGACACGTAGAACGTCGGGTTACTTTTCGAGAAGCGACTAGGGGAAAGCAAAATTATGGAGATGTTGCATGGCCTGATTTTCGTTGAAAACTTCTCGTACATTTGTATTGTGAATGTTGCAGCGGAGGAAGGGAGGAGCGCAAGTGTGTTCAACCCCTGTCTATGCACCTGTGAGTGTCAGCTACATGTGTAATGTTCGTTTACATGTGGCAAGTCGGTACTCCCCTGGTACATGATTGTGTTTTCATGTTTAATCACTCCCCAAATGATCGGTCTCTTTTGCAAATTAGGCAGAGAATGCGATTAGCTGAGTAAATTTGACATTCATGATTCCTTAAAGTGTTATAACTGCGATAAAATGAGGGTAGAATAGATTAAAAGAAAATTATTTACCCATTTATGCTGAGAGGCAACCCGATTATCAGGTAATTTTAATGTGCATTGGAACTGATTTTGACATTACTACCCAATTAAACGGAGTACCCGTTTAAGCGATACCCGATTACGCGGAGAGTGCTGTATTACCAACAAGCATACGGCGTTATTCGCAAAAGCCACAGCAAGAGCTTGTAAATGAAAAGCAGAAAAATATAGACAATAAGAAAAGTCAGAAATCCCTGAAACACAGACAGAAACACATCCAATGAATAAGAAATACAATGATGATTATATCAACTTGATTGCACGCATTACAAACCTCCATGAAAGCACAGGAAAAGAAGCTAAGATATCACCATTAATTTGTTGTATAAAAAGTTACTCAACGAACAGAATCCTTCTCTTGCGTCTCATGATAGTCAATCGTGGTGCTTTTGACAAGCAGCGAGTTCCACTTGAATTTCACTCGAACTCTATGGCCCGAATTCACGAAGGTGGTACAAATGAAACCATGGTTTAAACCATGGACAAAAATCATGGAGCGCCAAGTGTCGCATGGAATATCTCGTTACGAAATCAGTCATTTCGTCGATGAAATGATTATTTTGTAACGAAATGACAATATTTTGTAACTAAATAGAAATTTCGTCCACGAAATGATAATTTCGTCAGCGAAACGGTCACTTTGTTGACGAAATGACTAATTTCGTAACGAAATATTCCGTGCGACTCTTGGCAACTGCTTGGCGCTCCATGGTTTTTGTCTATGGTTTAAACCATGGTTTCATTTGTACCACCTTCGTGAATTCGGGCCTAATGTTTTAACCATCGATTCCCCAGACGAAACATTAATTCAATACTCACACCGTGACAACTAAACTAAACTAAACTAGGAAATACGAGTACTGAAAAGGCATTCGTTTGAAAGTAAAGGCCGTGTCACACCTTTCCGGACAAGCCTCGCGTGCGACTTGCGAAGAACAATTCTTACCACCCGGAGGTCCCCGTTGATGACCCGCACATGACAGTACCTAGCACGTATCTCACCCATGGTCGCCCGGAGGTGCGCACGAAAATCCTTTACCCGCAACCATGTATAGGCCCTGTCAAACTTTTCCGGGCACGCTACGCAGGATTGTTGCGTGTGGGGATTTTCCAGCATACCGGACAATTTCTGAGGGCTGACAAGGATTTGGGCGAGTCTTACTTGCTGGATGTGTTCTACTTAAGCTCTACTTGCGGGTATTTTGTGTGACCTGCGTGCCAGGCGGGTGGGGGCTGACAACTCAGTGAAGGAATTCCCCTGAAGAAATGGCAGAAGTCCCACAGAATGTCATTACCTTGGCTGCATACGGGGACTGCGAAGTACCTGTCTGGGAGTTGCCTGCGAGGTGCTGCTGCTAAGGGCCTCCTACTGGCGTTCTGCGTGGACCGCTGCGGGCAATCCCCGCGACTCACTCGGAAAAAGTTTCGGTCATGCTCAAATTTGCTTGACCTCCGGGCAACTACGGGGTGAGATACGCGCTAGGTACTGTCAGGTGCGGACCAACTGCGGCAAGCTACGGGTAGCAAATTTTCTTCCCCGCAAGTCAATCCGCAAAACTTCCCCAGATACAGTATGACAAGGCCTTGAGCATGCTCAAAACTTGTTCCGAGTGAGTCACGGGAGATTGCCCGCAGAGGTACACGCAGAACACCAGTAGGAGACTCTTATCGGCAGCAACTCGCAGGCAACTCCAACGCAGGTACTTCGCAGTACCTGTAAGTCGCTCGTAACAGAAAGCAGATCGGTTTCAAAGCTCTCACGCAGGTCACACGGACTACACGCAAGTAGAAGGTAAATAGCACTCGTCTAGTAGGTAAGGCACAAGTTTGATTTGATTTGATTTGATTTGATTTATTGGTTCCTGCATTATATCATTGCTTATGCAGATGCATACACACATATCATATACATTGTTGGTACCATACATATAAATGGATATACATAAACATTAAGTGCTAACAAGGTAAGTTTCTTCATTACCTTTAGAATGTACAGCAATACAGTTTCTTAATTGCCTTTACAATGTACAACAGAACATATCAGTGATGCAATGAATAACGCAGAAGGGCTACAGCTTAAGCATTGCTTGATTTGCATGCAGCCCTCGTACATAATACATAACATATAGGAAAATAAGGGGAGGGATGACTTGCATAGAGATAGGATAGGAGAAAGGAGAGAGGAGAGGTCTGTCTGCTTTCACTAATACACAAAGTTAGATCACCTGGATCACTGAATAGTAAAGCATAGCAAAGTATTTTCTCACCGAGGTACAGGTGAACACTTACAGGTCATGGTCGGTTACATAACATTACGCAATAAATTCTGAACGGCGATAATTCAACAAGGGAATTTCATATACGATACAATTGCAATGACATTATAAGATCACTGATATCCAGAAAGCAGCATTGTCTTTACAGCTTTCTTGAAAGAATACATAGACTTTAAAATTCGAATTTCTGAAGGAAGAGAGTTCCAAATATCAGGTCCAGTGTGTCTGATAGATTTCAGAGCCATCACCGTTTTAGGATTTTGTAGATGAAATTTATCAGATTGCCTTGTGGGATAAGAATGTATATCCTTGTTTAACTGAAATAATGAGAGGAAAGAAGATGGCAAGTGACCGTTGTACAAACGAAACATAAAAAGTGAATTTTGCAGAAAATTAATATCATTTACCTTTAGTGTTTTTAATTCTACGAACAAAGGATCCGAATGGTCCCGATGGCCTGAATTGGTACATATACGTATAGCTTTCTTTTGTAGAAGCAATATACTGTCAATGTGACTTTTCGCAGTTGCCCAAACAATGTTACAATATGAGATAGTCGACAATATCAACGAATCATAAAGCATAAATAAAATATTCTTTGGGACATAATACTTAAGCTTACAGAGTATACCAACGTTACGAGACACTTTATCTGAGATGTATTGCACATGAGCATTCCATTTCATATTTTCACTGATATATATTCCAAGGAATTTGACACTTTCTTTTTGCTCCAATGATATACCATCCACCATTATATTCAAGTGGCGCATTTCATTTTTATTCTTCCTATTATGAAAATAAATAAAATTTGTCTTTTTTAAGTTGAGTGACAATTTATTGCTCTTAAACCATGTAGATAATTTCGGCAATTCAGTATTAAGAGTTCTTAAAAGCGACTGAAAATCAGAATTGGAACAAAATATGTTGGTGTCATCGGCGAACAGTATATATTGCAGTAACTTAGAGGAATTTGTAATATCATTTATATACGCTAGAAATAGTAGTGGTCCCAATATGGATCCTTGTGGGACGCCACAATGTATGGGTAAAACTTCAGAGTTTACCGATTCATAGTATACGTATTGCTGTCTATTTGATAAATAATCTTCAAACCATTCCAGTGGAATGCCACGAACTCCATAACAATGTAATTTGCGTAAAAGGATAGTGTGGTCAAGAGTGTCGAATGCCTTGCTTAGGTCCATGAACACACTAATGACATGTTTTTGTTCAGCTAGGGCAGTCGACACTCTGTCATGCAACTGGGCTAGTGCCATATCAGTAGAGTGAAATTTCCTGAAACCATATTGGTCTTGGTTCAGTATATCATTTTGTAACAAAAAATCATACAGTCTGTTATAAACAAGTCTTTCTATGACTTAAGAAAGACTAGGAAGAATAGAGATAGGTCGGTAATTCGAAACAAAAGAAGAGTCATCTTTTTGTATATTGGAATAACTTTTGCAATTTTACATGCGTTCGGAAATACACCAGTTGACAACGACAAATTACAAATATGTACTAAAGGTGTCAATATACTCCCAACAATCTGTTTTAAAAAAGACGAGCTCATTTCATCATGACCACATGTATGACTAAATTTTATAGAATGCACAATATCAAGGATCTCATTAAAATCTGTTGGTTTGAAGAATAATGAATTATCGTTTGACGTGCCCAAGTACTGCGAGAAATCTGTCTGTGTATGATCAATCTTAGAAGCTTGACTAGGACCTACATTAACAAAGTACTCATTAAAACAACATGCTACATCTTTAGGATCACAAAACGTTTGTCCATTATTCGTAATTTGAGATGTTGACACTTTCTTTTGCTTACCAATGACGTCATTAATAACCTTCCAAGTGGCTGACATATCTCCAGTAGCATTTTCAAAAGCTTCCGTAAAAATACATTCTGCGGGAAAGCAAGTGCGAAACTCGCCCGCAGAAAATTCTCCAGCGTGCTGGAAAATCCTTACTCGCAATTAGCCCGCGTAGTTTGCCCGGAAAGGTGTGACACGGCCTATACGTCAGGGTAAAATACACACGCGTACTGTATCAGTGCGCTTTGAATGTATCACACCGCGAGAGGTCATATATAAACTCAGAATAGAATCAAACAGATATCATTCATTCATTCATTCATTCATTCATCCCTTTATTCCTTCCTTCCTTCCTTCATTCATTTTATTTATTCACGAAAATAACATCAGCCAGAGGCTTCAGCAAGTCCGTGTCATAGAAACTCATCATCATCGTAGATACAAGATACGAAATGATGCCATAAAACTGCTAATATCTTCAAGTTCACAAAATATTCCTAAAAGATGCATAATCAAAATGACTGATATATCATAAACAAAGGTATTTATCATAAGTACTATTGCATAATTGATTGTTAAGAAATAAAATGTGTTCATATTTATCCCTTAGAAGTGAGAATACATCAAATAATTAAGTTTGGATTATTATACAAAAGCATATCTTAGCGGTTACAATATTACACACTACATTTTCAAGAAATTAAGAAGAAAATGGACAGTCAGAAAAAAAACGAACAGTTGAGAACATCTGGATTATAAGAGACACGGTGACCTCGTGATGCCAGCTATGAGCTCGCATGAGAGGGACGACGGTGACGGAGATCTTATCCGATGCCTCCTGGAGTGTCTCATTCATTTATCTATTGATTGATTGAATAATTGATTAATTAATTGATTGATTTCTTTCTCTGTTTACGTATTTATTTATCTGTTTAGTTATATATTTATGTATGTATGTACGTATGTATGTATGTATGAATTTATTTATTTATTCATTCGTTCATTCATAATATATCTGTTTATGTATCTATTTATCTTATTTATTTATTTATTCATTTATTTATTTATTTATTTATGTATGTATGTATGTATGTATGTATGTATGTATGTATGTATTCATTTATTCATTCATTCATTCCTTCATTCATTCATTCATCCATCCATTCATTCATTCATTCATTCATTCATTCATTCATTCAGCTAGTGGCACAGCATTGTTGTCATTTAGAATTTGTTCTAGAGATTCATTCGCAAAGACATCTTCCGAATCAGTAAAATGCTCTTCATCTCGAACTACTATTGCAGTGGCGCCGCGCCACGGCGGCCACATTACCGCTACCAAGGTGCCTGTATCCATCAAGTCCCTACAAGCGGACTGTCTTCCAATGAGCCATCGTGCGATCATACCCGTCAACGAAGCGTCTGATGAACCATGATCATTTTTCTCTCTCAGCGGTAACCACTGAGTGCAGCGGTGTCCAACGATGTCCAATATAGGCATCTTCTCTCGTCAGAAGAGCCAAGAGGCATGGCTTTCCTTACAAAAGTTTGCAAAGCTTATGAATGAAAATCAGAAAAACAAAGCCAAAAGAAAAGCTAAAAAGCCCTTATGTATAAGCAGACATGCAGAAGCACACTTTCCATGAATTATCAGTTGTACAGTGATGGTCGTATCAACTTGCACACAATACAACCCTCCATGAAAGCATCAGCAAATACCTATAACACAAATTTATTGCACTAGAAAGTTACTAAGGTACAAAATGCATATTCCTCTATCATGATAAACACGGTGCTCGTGACAAGAAGAGTTGCGATTCCACTCGATGTCTTTATATAAATCATAGTTTCCCTGGATGAAACATACAACTAAACTAGGAAATACGAGTAGACAAAAAACATTCGTCTAAAATAGAACTCCTTAAAATATTGGCGAGTAAATAATTTATATGAGACAACGACATGACTCTGTCGGTCGCCATCGCCATGAAAGTGCTTATAGTGTCTGGGTCTTGACTAACATGACTAATGACCGCTTATAACCAATTTATCATTGAGGTGGGCAAAATAAATGTTTAGTCGCGTGTATACGCTCTCAACCAGTCATTAATTGTATGGATCTGCTTCATTAAATTTCTTTTTTTTTTACGTGGTATAATTCCATCTATATAGTCTAAATGTTTTTCATTCATTCTCCCTTTTTCAGTCTCAACCACCTATCATTCGGGGCTTACACACAGCCACACAAGCTTGCTTTTATGTAGGTCCTGTCATAGCTCTCTAATAATATTGTACAACCTGAACCATAAATTCTATATTGACCAATCATCGTTAAATATAGATATACAGTCGACAAAGTACAATAAGAAAAAGTATAATTTGTGCTTATATTATAGGCTTTCCCGGCCAATTTCGCACCTTTTTCAGTCCAATTCCTAATTGCTGCATTCAGTTTAGCACAATTTAGCCTAGATGGCATGTTCGGTATTTCAGTTTTATAATCTTTTCATTCAAATTCATTTTAGAGCATTCAAATTACCTTTAACATCATTCGAATCAGCACTTTTTCAGTTCAAATTCGTAAGACAAGCACCATTTCGCAAATCGTTCATTCAGTTTAGCATGATATAGTCACGTGATCAGGTATACGCTGCGCTCGTTCATTCGAATTCATTCTTAGGCATCCAGTTTCGCATTTACTGCATTCAATTTAACAGACACGTTTATGCTTTTATTCCTTATTTCTATTTGCATTCATCATAAGTATTGTTTGCAAGCATCTTAACATTTCATATTTTCGTATTCATTCTCTATTCTGATATCACCTTTTGCAACAGTATTTTCAAAATATGTATATGTGTTTATAATGTTCGATAGCATTATTTCATTCACAGATACATTAATCTTAAGTTTGTTTTGACATTAATTGGGAGAAGGAGGATTCAATTTACATCGTGATTATTTCTTTCATCTGCATGCTTCATTATTTTCATTTGGTGGGTGCTATATTGCGTTAATCATCATTAGGAATAAAGTTCTTGGATCAGCTCTAGCCATCAATTTGTCACAGTTATTACCCTCAAATGCCTCTATGATTCTTTCCCTGTCTTCTTGAGAAATACGCCTGTATCTAACTCGTGCTGTTATGACTGGACATAAGAAAGTGAAGTGAATCTATGGTACTGGTGCATGTATAGTTCTGATAACGTGTATGAAAGAAGAGGGACGTTACAGAACAACAAACTTGAGTTATTTAAGGGTCAAAGATACCTTTACTATATATTTAACAGTGTGTGGATGAAACAAAAATTCACATTTAAATACGTATAAATCATAGTTCTCGCCTTTTCAAAATAGAAATAACATTACGCCAATTTGAATGAACATGTTTGGAATTTGACTGCCCATACGCGAAATTGAACGACTGAAATACCACTTTCCGCCGGTGCTGGCGAATTTGAATGGCTGAAGAGCACGTATACCAATTTGAATGCCCGTTTTACGAATTCGAAAGGTACATGTGCGAATTTCATTGATCGAAATGCTAAATTGAACGAACAAGTTGCAAGTTTGAATGACAGAATGTGCAGTGACGAGGATTTTCGCTAAATTGAATGAACCTTTTATCAAATGGACTGACAAAAGTGCGAAATTGGCCGGGAAAACCTATATTTACAATGTAAAGACGGACATATAATGTAACGCACTGAATTAAATTGAAATGAATTAAATTGAACTGCACTAAATAATTACCCACACTCGTTACCTTCGAAACAGTCCAAACACCCTCACCCTTCTGGCGTGTATCTTGAGTGGGGAATTCTTACTATTGAAAAAGCTCACAGATGTGTACTTTTATCACTCCATCCAACACGTCCCTGCATGGTCAGAGGCCGCATTCACTACCCGAAGTGAAGAGAACCAAGCCAATGCGTACTAGGGCCAAACTGTATCCAAACTGTATCAAGTTGGAACGGTTTCACGTTATGTAAATTATGGTTTACTGTCTGAAAGATGACATGGAGAATGCCTCCGAGAATATCAAGGGGGACCTTTCCTTATGCTTACAACATCTTTTGAAAGCTTGTTTAACTTACACAAAAAAGATACCATTATCACTTACAATGATAGGGTATATGATGTGGTGTTCCACTAATGACTTTTTATTCGTTAAATCATAGGTCTTCAGATAAGATATGATTTTTCCGATTAAAGTGGTTAAATCATAAATTTCCGTAGTTTATAGACAATCTTCTATTACTTTCTCAATGTGAAAAAAGACGTTTTTGCCCATAGCACATTACGTCATTTTCAACATTATGATATGGTGACGGATTATGATTCCATCACCTCGAATACAGTGAATATTGATTTCTCATTACACACGATGAAAAGGGGCCAAACTTGTAACACTGTACCATGACTGTACTCATTTTGTAAATGATATGTGTTGATATAATATGTGAAAGACATGGCGCATTAAAACACTCCACTATTATCATTATTATTATTATTATTATTATTATTAATCATTATCATTGTTATCATTATTATCATTATTATTATTATTATTATTATTATTATTATTATTATTATTACCATTATTATTATTAATATGACCTTACTCTTCTTTGCACCTTTACCGCACACACTAAGAAAAAAAGGTTCAATAAGGGAGCTAGAAGGGTTCGAAGTCGCGGAAATGGGTGCAAATTACACGATTTGCGAAAATGGTGGAACTTTGCTTCTTATATGGTTCATTTGGGGTTCGATCTTGCCACGGTCATTGACGGTGCAGTATTGCGCCCCAAACTAGTCTCAAAACAAAGACCTCCTATGGTGTTGCTCGACACTAAAATGCAATATTACATATCCTTGTGCTGATATTGTGAACATATATTTTTTGATATCAGGAAACTTAATTTTCGTTCTTATTCTATAATCATTCATCGAGAGTATATTTTCAAATTAAGTTGTGTCCATGATGAAAGGGGTCTACTACAAAGAAACTAACGTAGAATACCTGATTGCTTGTCTGGTATTGACCAATCACATTGTACACATAACCTAGGAAGTTTAACAGATGAAGTTCCAACTGGCTGTAATTATTCAAATAGTCGTCAGATTTCTATTGCTGTACAAAACAATTCCACAGGTGCATTTGTGCCTTCGCTGATCGGGATTCGATGCCGCCGTCTCGCTGAGCAATCTGAAGATTCATTTTGGACGTTAACATAATTTTGGCTATATTTTGCTTGTTTATCTGTTAAATGGAATGAAATCCTATACCTTAAGATAAAAACATATAAAGCAAAAGTCAATTCTGAACAGAAATATTATTGTGCAAAAGTGTTAATCTTAATCAGAGCTGTTTCATGTGAAAGTGTTTAAACTGTACCCTGGATAGCCGGTTTATTTTATCACTTTTCCTCATGATTCTGACAAAGCAAACTGATATGAATCTTCAAATATAATTCTTTATCAATATATACATCAGATTACAGCCCAGGCATGCCTATTAGAATAATGTTCGTTTTATCTCATTTTTTTTTTGTGCAATTTCTATTCGTGTATCCCCGTGTCTTTAACATTCACCTAACCTATCTCTTATTGGTTGGGATGTCGAAACGTAATTACCATTACAAAGACATATCTTCCTGTTTGTGGTTCAATCTTGCTAAGGTGCAATATTGAGCCCATAACTAGTCTCAAAGAAAGACCTATATGGTGTTGACTGACACTTGAATACACTATTGCATACCGTCGTGGTGCTACTATGTACATGTTTTTTTTAAAGACATCATAAAACTTGATATTCTCCCATAATTTCATAATCATTCATCGGAGCATCTTTAAATGAAATTGAGTCTTTGATGAAAGGGTCTGCGAACAAGCTATCGAAGAATACCTGACTGCTCGTCTGGTATTGACCAATCAAAATGGAATATGTCACAGCATTCCCTGCATGCTTTCACTGTGCGATGATAGAGTCAAACCCTACTACACGCTAAAGATTTTCGTTGCGATTCGATCTCGGGACAGCAAAAAAAAAAAAAAAAAATCAATATTTTTTCAAAGCCCTCAAAACTGGAATTCCACCCACTCTGATGTGAAATGTAAGAAAACGGTACAAAGTTTTAAGAAAGCTTTCAAGCGTATTTTACTTGAAAGGTTTTCTGGAAGTTACCAATATCATTTTACAAATTTATAAGAGACTAGCAAGATAGGGTGTGTTTGTGAAAATGACATCTTGCGTATTGTTAATGTGCGCTGGTCCATGTTTTTGTCTGTGTATGTGTGTGTGTATGTGTGAGTGTGTGTGTGTATGTGTGTGTGTGTGTGTGCCAATGTTTTTCTCTGTATATACAATATATTTACTTTTCCGGGATTAGTTTTGAATAAGGCCAATTGCCTTCTCACTCACCCCTTCACTTGATATCTTTTGCTGTTTGTTTGCTTTGTTTGTTTGTTTGTCACATTGTCATTCTATACTTGTCACACCATTGTCACATTTTATGTATGCATATTTTATTAAGTGAAAATAAATGAAATGATAAAATAAAATCGTTTAGAGAGCAAAATCGCGGATATATAAGGATACAAACTACACGATTTATTTTTAAGGGTTGCTTTTTTCCCCTTTTTTTCATGGATTCATGCACGGTAAAGCCTAAGGGTAAAATGCATGCCCATGAAAAATGTAAGCACATGTTTCCATGTGCTTGCAAACACCACATTTTAGAATGAATAAAGACTAGCTGTGATAGTGGAATTTCTCATGAATGAATAACAAAGCATTCAAACCCTGGCCATTGTTCAACACCATTGTCAGGGTGTTAACCACATACTCCATTACACACCCATTGACCCCTGTGCAAAGTGAAAGTTTTGTACAGAGGGTTGGAAATAGCGCAAAATCTGTAACCTAACTATGAAATTGATAATGGATTTCATGAAACTGATTTATGTTTTAAACCACCTCCAACAAAATTGTGCACTATACAACTATCACCCATATCAATGACAGTGTTATCTGATATATGTAGTTACTGAATTATTAAGAATCAAAAGTGGAAAATGTTTTTTTAAAACGCCTATTAATCCATAGAATACATTCGATGCAAAATAATGACATGGATGTTTCCTTAGTAAAGTGTCAATTCACGGACCCAGTCGTTTGGTCACCTGGCGTGGGCATGTTCATTCTTTTCTTGAACATGATTTAGGAATTCAATGAATTGTTGAGTCGTGCGAACTTATGTGCACGTAAGTTGACTCCCAGATGGCTCATTGTACAGCTCGTGCATGCGTGTTGAGCATCCAGCCCAAATTCCATTTCCACAGCAGATCAGCTCTTCTGAGGCCTTTCAGCGGCTTACTGCAACTCTGACTTCAACATTATTTCGTCCACTTCATAATATCAAGACCCCGCAGATTCTTACTACGTGGAAAATGGTGAGTTAAAATATCATCGTAAAGCATGATTTGAAATATCTACAATGTTCTCGACCAAGGCCTCACTCTCGATATTACCCTTCATCAAATTTCTTGTATCTATGGATGTTTTTGGTTGTGTAGCCTTGTCTTATAATGTAGGCTTGTAGGCAGTAATATTAAAATGTTCATTTTATAGAGTTCTGTTAAAATTGGCTAGTTTTATGCGTGCTTTTTTCTGTTTTATTTTGCTTTGTTTCGTAACCATTCTGTGGAATTAGATCAGCTTTAACGATAAAATGTCTTGCTAAAGACGTCATGGCATTCCGATTTCAGATTTCAGATTTCAGATTTCAGATTCATTTATTGTTCATTTAGGAAATTCTTTTTGTTGGTATATGGGCGTGCACATAGGAATATCTACATACTGTACATGCATAAACTTACATATATTCATGTACATGTACACATTATAAATGATACAATTTTCATTACATACACAATTATATACAAGCATAATTTATACTCACAATACAGTGAACACATACATCATGACAAATTTCAAATAATTCTTTATATTTACCGATCAACAACAAAACAAAATAGTTCAGTTCAGTTCAGTTCAGTTTTTATTTCTGCATTTCAAAATCAATACAAATCAACAAATCAACAAAATACTTACATAGTCATTTACACAGCTAATATTCGTAACGTTTGGATCTTACATACATTTTCTTTTTCTTTTTTTTTCAAGAACGAATATCATATATGAAAGGAAGCAATAGGAAATGATAAAAATGAAATGCAGGGGACCATCATCATAAGCTAAGCTTGACGAGGATGATGGCCCCAGGTAAAGAGATACATAAAGAAAATCTTGCCACTCACTGAGTGGGGGGTAATTGTGCAATGGGCTCAACGAAGAGATACATAAAGAAAATCTTGCCACTCACTGAGTGGGAAGTAATTGTGCGAAGGGCGTGCGGTGCAGTGCGGTGTGCATTGTGTTGGGATGAATCTTGGTTTGTACGTTGAGTGTTATTTTGTGTATCAGTGTGATGAGGTGAATGTTACTTCAGTTATGGCCGTGAACTCATTGTTTAGGGTGTTTGTTGACCAGGTGGTATGAATATTTATGTGTCAGAAATATACTGGATTATGAGGATGTTTTTTAGTTCTCGTTTGAAAATGTTCAACGACGTACGTTGTTTTAAATTAGGGGGTAAAGAATTCCAAATATCTGGTCCATTGTGCTTTAATGATTTTTGAGCTAAAATGATTCTGGGGTTTTCGAGATGGTAATCGGACGACTGACGTGTTGGATATGAATGAACGGTGAAATTTGGAGTGAAGAAGCCATCAAAAATTTTTGGAAGACAATTAAATGTATATTTATACATAAAAACAGCAGTTTGAAAGGTGTGAAGATCCTCAATTTTCAATGTTTTTAGTTGACGAAATAGGGGATTGGATGGGGATAAGTAACGGGAATTGGTAATCAAACGTACAGCACGTTTTTGGAGAGTAAAAATTGGATTAATTTTAGTTGAGCCACAGTTTCCCCAAGCGATATTGCAGTATGTGATATGTGGTAAGATCAATGCATTGTATAGAATAGTCAGGGAATTTTGAGAAATGAAGTTTTTCAGTCGATATAAAATTCCTACAGTTCTTGAGACAGACGTGTGGATATTATGAATGTGATCGTTCCAAGTTAAACTCGAGTCAATTGTGATTCCTAAGAATTTAGTAAATCTTACTTCAGTTAAAGATAATCCATCAATATTGATATTATAACTGCTGTTAATGTTCTGTGAAGCAGTAGGTTTGAAACGTATAAAATTTGTTTTAGAGACATTAAGGGATAATTTATTACATATAAACCATCGGGAGACTTTGTCTATTTCCGTGTTCAGAGTATTAAACAGTGTTTCAAGGTTCTCATGGGAGTAAAAAATATTAGTATCATCCGCAAAAAGTATAAATTTAAGAGTTTTTGATGTATTTATTATATCATTAATATATACAAGGAACAGTAGGGGGCCAAGAATTGATCCCTGGGGAACACCACATACAATATTAAAATTCGGAGATTTAGATGACTTAAATAATACATATTGCTTTCTGTTGGATAAATAATCAATAATCCAAGAAAGTGCTAAACCACGAATACCATATCTTTTTAATTTGTAAATTAATATATCATGATCTATGGTATCAAAAGCCTTTGATAAATCCATGAAAATTCCTATAAAATGTTTTTTATTTGCAAAAGATTCAGTAATCTTATCTAACAATTGAATTATAGCTAAATCGGTGGAATGGCCCTTTCTAAATCCAAACTGATTAGGTATAAGTAGGTCATTTACATGAAGAAAAATGTACAGGCGTTTATGAATAATTTTTTCCAGAATTTTAGAAATACTAGGTAATAACGATATTGGTCTATAATTTGTTAAAAGAGAAGGGTCGTCTTTTCTTTTGAAAATTGGAACTACTTTCGCAATTTTTAATGAGTTTGGGCATATTCCAGAAGACAGTGAAAGATTGAAAATGTAAGATAAAGGTGTGGTTATTTGTTTGATGATTTTCTTCAGTATATAAACACTTATTTCATCATGGCCACTAGATCTACTTGGCTTTAATCTGTTAACAATCTCCAGTATTTCTTCCTCATCTGTTGGGGTAAAGAAAAGGGATTTGTCGCAGTTTGGTGGAAGAAATTCAGTAAAGTTTGAATGAACATGTTTGTTTTTTATTTTTGAAGCTAATTGGGGGCCAATATTTACGAAGTATGAGTTAAAAGCATCAGATATTTCATCAGGGTTTATGAGTTCTTTGTTGTCATTATAAAAAACGGACGATGTTTCCTTATTATTTTTACCTGTTATTTCATATATAGTTTCCCATAAACCATTTACGTTATCCTTTTGATTATCAAACTTATCAGAATAATACATTTTACGAGAAATACGAATCAAATTACTGAGTATATTTCTATACTTTTTGTAATCTGTAAAATGTTTTGTATTGTGGGTAGTAATCGCCAGTTTATACAATTTATTACGGGTTTTTATTGAATTGATGATTCCCTTTGTAATCCAGGGATGTTTGTTCTTTCTGCGTGTTTTTTTCTTAACTAAAGGAATGTTTTTTCGATAATAATATAAAAGTTTATCTAGGAAAATATCATAAGCTTTATCGGCGTTATTTTGAAGATACACTTCTTGCCATTCTTCCTTCACTAAATCAAGATTAAGTAATTCAATATTCTCGTCTGATTCTTTTCTGTACATTATCGGCCTGGGTTTTGAAATACTTTTGACGTTTTCAGAATAACGAAGAATAATGAATATCGGTAAATGATCAGATATATCATAATATAAAATACCATTAATGAATTTATTTACAGAAAAGTTATTAGAAAAAATATTATCCAACAAGGTTTTAGATGTTTGGGATATTCTTGTTGGGTTATCAATATGGGAATGGAAAGCATATGAAAAAAGAATAGTTTTTAATTTTACCGCTAAAGTATCTATTTTCGTCATGTCAATATTATAGTCGCCCATAATATAAATTTCCTTATTTTCTTGTGTAATCGTGTTGAGGCATTCATCAAAATTTTCTAAAAACATTTCGGTTTTATAATTTGGTGGCCTGTATATAACACCAATTATCTTATTTTTCATTTTATCATTAATGATTTCCACAAACAGGCTTTCACAACCTTCAATATCAATATCAGTTCTTATTTTTACTCGCAATTCGTTATATATATATAGGGCTACCCCTCCCCCTCTACCTCTCTTACGATCAGAGCGAAATATTTTATATCTATCAAGGCTAAACAAATTTGGAGACGTGTGCCCTAGCCAAGTTTCAGTTATACCGATTGCGGAAAAGGGAAAATTTTGTAAAGAAAGAAGAAGTAATTCAAATGAATCAAAATTTTTGTTTAAGCTTCTAGCATTCCAGTGGAATAAGCTAAAATCTTTAATGGGGTTATAATTAGTGTCATCATTCCTATTTGTGGAATTACTACGGGAATTATTAACATGACTTGCAGTGGAATCAAGGGAATATTTGAACATATTATTGAAATCCGAAATAGTGTAGTATTTACTGTGATTACTTATGATACCCTGGTCAGGATGATCGTTGTTATGAGTCATGAGGATTTGAGTGCAAAGTTGAGAATGGTTGTTCTGGGGCCATGTATTTTGTGTAGTACGTTGCAATGTCTGTGCGTGAATGTAAATGTGAGTGTGTGCATGTGTGGGGGTGTGCAGTGCATGTGCGTTGATAATAACAATAATGATACTGATACATTTTTACGTTATACAATAGAACAAATGTTACATCATATAGTCTCGCTAAATTTATGTCTACAAAAGTAAATGGAATCCTCCTACACTTAACGTTGGTGAGGTAAATTCGTATGCGTAATATGAAATAACAATGATTATAAAAGAAGACAAGGCGCTTCTATGGTAATAACAGAAATATAATAACTCCAATAATAGCATACGAACGAGGTGTTCTAACAGTTAAGGTAAAAAAATTAGATTGGTTGTTTTACAGAGTCATGCTGACAAGCCCCTTCGAACGTCTATGCATTTACGTAGAGATAGTTTGTGAAGGTGAGACATGAAAGAGGAATGTACATCTGGAGAAAAATTCTTGTGTCAAACTACAATGAAAGGGTTCACAAGTTTACAAGAGTGCAAACGGGACATTCTTGAGTGATTTATAACTGTGCACGGACACAGTCTTGACAAAAATAAAAAATTTTTATGTTATACAATAGAATAAATTTTACATCATATAGTCTCGCTAAATTTATGTCTACAAAAGTAAATGGAATCCTCCTACACTTAACGTTGGTGAGGTAAATTCGTATGCGTAATATGAAATAACAATGATTATAAAAGAAGACAAGGCGCTTATATGGTAATAACAGAAATATAATTACTCCAATAATAGCATACGAACGAGGTGTTCTAACAGTTAAGGTAAAAAAATTGATTGGTTGTTTAACAGAGTCATGCTGACAAGCCCCTTCGAACGTCTATGCATTTACGTAGAGATAGTTTGTGAAGGTGAGACATGAAGGAGGAATGTACATCTGGAGGAAAATTCTTGCGTCAAACTACAATGAAAGGGTTCACAAGTTTACAAGAGTGCAAACGGGACATTCTTCAGTGATTTATAACTGTGCACGGACACTGTCTTGACAAAAATAAAAAAAAAATAATTCTGTATACATTATCTACTGGTAGCTTAGGAAAATCCAGACCAATTGAATTTGTCCCGATCGTCAAAAACATCAGCCGTTTGTTTATCTTATACAAAATTTTTAGAATCTGATTTAAATGTAAGCTGGTATGTTGTTTGATTCGTCAGAAGCGGAAATAAATGATACTCTGCTGATCAATAGTGCTCTATGGGGAAGAAGTTCAGTTTAAACAAAAACAAAAAACAAAAACAAAACAAAACAAAACAAAACAAAACAAAACAAACCAAGATGCGGCCAACTGATGTCATTGTCAATATCAAGGTTGAAAGGTAAGTGCAGCTTAGGTATAATCAGATATGCACGTAAATAGAAAGTCTTTCCGGTAATGCAGCGGCGCCGGCAGGGCCCGGCATTCGGACGAAAGGGTCATAACAAGATAAAAAAAAGAATATCTCAGTTGCTATTACTGAGTCATGCTGCTTAACCCCTGCTAACGACTGTGCACTAGCGGAGAGAAACTTTGTGCAAAGTTCATGCATTCTAAGTAGTAATATGACAATAATAAAATTATATTTCATTAAATCCAAATGGAATGATGTGGTGGGTGTAAATCCACGAAGACCTCTTTAAGAAAGAGAAAAGAAATGTGTTAATTTTGGTTTAACCCCTTTGACTTTGATTTGTTTTACGGGGGGGGGGGGGGAGAACAAAGCAACGATAAAAGAAAGCTCTTCCACATAATAAAGACATTCGTCGTGGATTTGTGCTCAAACATGCGACAAATGATATAAAACGTTGTTCGTTGTACATGATTTTCTGCGTATTTCGTTGGTATACTGTACTCCCTTTGGCTATGTCATTTTAATGGCATTCCAAGATATAAGTGCATAATGTATCTATATAAATATACACAATAAGATTTGTATTATATTGGTACATTGCTGGAGAACACAGTAAGATTTGTTTGTGTTTATATATTGCAGATGTATCAACATGATTACAACGTCATACTGTGTTGGGGAGGTCAATAAATTAATGTATACGGCAATTTTGAGTGTATACCTCGCTTTTTAACAGTATTGAGTACAGGCATAATCATACAGTAATCTACAAGAGTTACAGGGAGTTCTGCCACAATAACAAAAAAAAAAAAGCAGTATGCACGTTTTGACAAAATGGGTCCTATGTATTGGGCAGGACAATAGCATCCTTTACAATAATATCATTGTCTATTAAGGTAAAGTTTATCACATCAATTGACCAGATCATACAGTACGATCTAATTTAAAGTCATTACAGCATTTTGGTAACTATACACAATGATCTATACATATGTTGAGCTTTTTTATCGTAGTGAAATTGTAGGGTGTGTTAGTTGTCTTATATAAATGCACATTTAAATAATAATTACGATTGTTTTCAGTCTTCGGTCTTATATCACGAAAATACATCGTAGTATAGGCATATATGAATGTCACAAGTGAATGTATCAATTGCAGTTTGAAACTGATGCATTATTGGGTTTCAATAAAGAGTTTACTACAAGTACTATCAATCTGTATATATCAAACAAATCAATCTGTATATGTATTATGTCAAACAGTAAATAATGTCATAAATTTCCACTGACCATGTTCACTCGATGATCAGGGAGTGAATGAGGGAACATGTGTAACTACTCACTTGAAGTTGAAGGGAATGCCTCCATGTTGGCGCCATTTCCCGGCATAAAAACTCAGTTTGGTCCCTTTTTTGTACATTTCTTGGACTTGATCCCTCCATTTTCGTTTTTCCTCCAGGTCACTCTGGGTGAGGTCGTCGACGACGAAGCATCGCTCATCCTTTAAGGCCTCCCGGGCACGACGCATCACATCTCCCTTTTCTCGGTATGAGAGAAATCTAACTAGGATGTGCCTTGGACGGCCTTCAACCTTACGACCATCACGATGGGCTCGTTCCAGTTTCGTTTCCATCTCGAACTTGGATCGAAGTAAGCCTTCAACAGCTTCAACGCAATCTTCCCTCTGGTCCTGTGGTGGTTCCGGGACTCCAACGATGCGAACGTTGTTCCGCCTGGAGATTCTTTCGCTTTTGTTCGCCGCAATTTTATTTTTCGTTACCTCAGAACGGAGCTCGGCGACTTCCTTTTCCATCATTTTCATTTTGCTTTCCATTAACTTTTGATTTTCCTCAATAGCGTCGACACGCTTCCTAGTTCAGAAAACGTGGAATCGGATATTCCTATAGGAAGTGTATCCTTTACATAACCTTTACGCCCCTCCCCCCCCCCAACACACACATCCTCAAGGATAATACATCGCGTCGTGCCATACCACACTTGATTAATAACGAATACAAGGAACGAAAGTTGATGAATAAGTGTTGATAAACTTATGGATAAATAGACCAGTGTACTAACTAAACTTATAATGGCAAACATTGCACGCTCATTTTTATGCTGGGATAATTCTCTGTAGTCAGGTAGTGTTAGTGGTGGACTTACGTACACCCTGTATGCAACAAGGCAGTGCATAAGAATTGAACTATACATTAAGCTGCCATGGAGAGAGTTATGTAGTCACATTTACATAAGTCAGCTCTTCTGCAAAATTATTACACACGCATGATCAGTGGCCTTGAACTCATGACACTTGATTTTCCTTTTCAGGCATTCAAGCAAGATACAATATGATGAAGTTGCGCGCATTCTCCTGATCACGTAAACTTCTATGCAATTCTGAAGGACAGAGTGATTCCTCAACAGAATATGTAAGTTTCATGAATGGATTAATCCGTAATATATGTATTTTCAGGTTATTGATTCATCTAGATTTTCAGCATGTGATATCCGTTAAGTTAAAGCTTATCATTACACATGAACGCAGTTTTATCAGTTACTATAACGTAGCCACCGTTTAGTGGGTTGCGGAAAATTTGATAAGACTATAATAGTGCAATTTTTGATACCATCTATAATCGAGAGATATGTTACTCAAGTGGACCTTTGCGATCATTCATTCTTGCCTTTTGCGTTCTACGTCTTCTCAGTTTTTTGGATTTTTTTCTTGAAAACTCCATGATGGATTGTCACTCATATATACAGGCAGCATCTCTACCCCGCAAGAATCTTCAAATGCCCTGAATAGCCATTTTTTTATTTATTTGGGGGGGGGGGGGGTGAGGGGTAATCTCCTTTTCTGTAACCAGTATTATTAAAGTAAATCAAATCAATATTGTGAATAAGTAGAGGGGGCTATATTTTCACTTTTTTGTGTGTGGTAACAGGATTAGAGGTGTCAACCATAATGGGCATCATTACACCCATTACCATGGCCAGCACCCGGACCATCATCTGTGGCAAGCTCAGCAACGGGAGAATGGCTGAGGTCAATTAGTCTTACTCCTTTCCTAACTGTGTAAATATACAGCAAACTGATGTTAAATTGGCATGTAATATGATGGTGTCTTACTTTGTTATTTTATGTTATGAAGACTTTGAGTTGGTTCGGAAAAATGTGGGAATATTTAAATATGCCCTATGTCATAAATGTATGCAGGCCTACATAAAAGGTGTGTATTTTCATCTCAGTCCAAATTCGCCACATTTTTTTTCAACATGACTTTACTCAGGCTATTCCACATCTATTCTTCTTCTTTTTTTCAGCTCTAACTTAGTGATGTCTGCATGCTGTCTCCTAATTCCCCGCTTGCTTGGAGAGGACATGCTGTATGTCTGTGACAAAGTAAGTGCTGCATTTTTATTTTTTTATGGGAGACGGGAATTCCATCTGCTTTGTGACTAGAAATATAAGAGGAAAATTTCTTTGCAACATTATCATGTTTTACTTATATGACAAAGAGCTGAAATAAATCTATCCGACCGGATTTGTTTAGAAACCAATATCAAAGCTTAAAGGGATGGTATAGTAATGGTGGAGGTGAGGATTTGGGCTTTTAACTTTTTGTGATATACCAAGGCCCTACTTATGAAATGATAGAGAGTATGCCATTCTAAGAGGAATTCTAAAGATTATTTGATGAAAATTGGTTTTGAAATGGATGAGGCATCCAAAAACAAAGTAAAACGCAGCGATCGTGATAAAAAGTGGGTCCTACATTATATTATTATTGCTCTGTTTTGGATATCGTAGCTATTTCAAAACCATTTCTCATTATCTCAGCAAAAGATGTTAGAAACCTGAAGTAGATCTCAACAAAAACTATACAATCAATTTAATTTTCCATTTTCTGGTCAATGGTCATAGTTGCAACCTGTTAGTTTATGTAAGCAACAAAATAGTGTAAACGACCTATTTCCTTCGAAATTTTATTCAGTCATTATTTATTCATGCCAAAATCTCTTTCAGAACCTGGCAGGACTAAATCCCACAATCTTCACTGTGAATGCTGCGCACTAGTGACATCACTATTTGGCTGGATGGTTGTGAAATCTGCCCGAATTCCTGTATACAATCGTGTCTTCCTTCGCTACAATGTTTGCGGCCTTCTGTGCTATGTGGCTTTGAGTATCCCAAACAAGGCAGAAACACTCGATGCATTCTTCAGCAGTACATTGCAATGCTTGATCTGAACAGGCAACTATCACGAAAAAAACCTACGGCATTTCATTAACAATATTGTTCAATAATTGTCTTGATATAGTTTACCAGCCAAAAGTTTTCATGGTGTATACTTTTACAAGGAATTGTCACCAGAGAAATGATGTTGTTCAGGTTGTCCCTCCGTTCGTTCATCTGTCTGTAATCGATTATGGCAACGTTGAATCACGAAGGGAAATGAAACGAAAATTACAAGTGGACAAGTTAATGCAGGGAGATTACTTTAGCAGTTGAACACATCCTGACAAATTGAGGAATATCGGAAAATCCGTTGAAGAGCTATATTTAGAGTTTCAGCGCCGCCATTACGAGATGAGAAAGCTACATCTTTGACGTCAACCATGGAAAATTATATAAAGAAATGTAAAGAAAATAGGCATAGTTTCACCTTTCTAGCATTACAAAAGGAGCACTTGATTTACTTCTTCCAGAAGGGGGGGGGGGGGCTAATATTACCCTTAACATTATGGCAACGACAAATAAGTGGAGGCAACTTGTACTTTTCATTTAGAATCAGATTCTATGGAATTCCCTTGATATTTTCTTCATATACGTTCCCATACATGAAAGTGACACTGAAACGTTAAAAAATGCATAACTTCCACTGGATCATACGATTTTCCACGTTCACTTATATGTTCTTATGATATTGCTCCAATCCACGGGTACATATGGGTTTCATTCCCCTTTTATACTGTTTGAGGTATCCAAATGAAACTTTGCATATGTATGTAAGATTGGACGAAGTTACTTCTACCACCTTGTGGGTGCCAGCGTTCAAGGTCAAATATTGTAGGTCATTGCCAAATTCTACAATGTCATTTCGTGCTCTTTCTTTGTATCTCACCTGGTAAGCACTGTCGACATAGTATTGTGGTGTTCTTTTAATAACTTTCAACACTTTTGAGCTATATGACCACCAAATTCACTCCTCAGATTATCTAAAGATGGCTGTCAAGTGTTGATATTGGGGAAGTCTGACTCCGTCAACAGTCAAAAAGTGAATGTCAATGAGCTTATAATTTGAAAGTCAGTGTAATCACAAATTCGATATGTGGGCAAGACATCACTTCGCTTTTACCTTGTTAGATGGTGAATATTTGTGAAGCTTCCGTTTCTAATTCATACAGCATCAGCATACCTCATGTCTGAGAATAGTGGTAAAGAAGATTAGAGACTTTGGCAACAGCGTGTAAAATTCGCAAAATTTTATTTTGTGCCTTATTTGCTGAACAAACGTCGTAGGCGTACTACAACCTGTTAGGCAATAATTATAGGGGAACAATAACTCTATTATTAGCGTTATAGAATAAATGACAACGATGTAGTTCTGAAGCATACTTTTCATTAGATACATGTACTTTTGCAATGACTCCATGTGTACTTTTAATCGAACTAGATAGGTATATAATCACCAATGACTTGTACTTGAACAACGACAGAATGATTCGGTGAGGAAAGTTTTCTGTCGCGTCATTAGGAAGAAGGGAACGTGTCAATATCATGCTATTTGTTCCATAGTTATTTCTGAAGTGGTTAAATGTATTTTCCTAAAACTTTTTTCATTTTATATATACCTACGTTGCATCCAGATGCCTATTCGTTGAAAAATGTGGGCAATGTATTCAAAGGTCAAAGATCATACGTTAATGGGCCTAGGGTATACAACATTTCAGTAGTTGTTGTTGTTGTTGCTGTTGTTTTGTTTTTGTTTTTTGTTTGTTTGTTTGTTTGTTTGTTTGTTTTTTTTTTTGGGGGGGGGGGACTCGGTTCAAAGTGTCCTGAAACCTTGTATGATACATGTATTTAGTTATGTATGATGCCAAACTGTTCCCACTCATGCAAATGCAGCCGTTTCAAGGAAATAACATAAGATTATTCTTATACTCCGTGATTTGGTAATGCTTAAGTGGTTCATAAGAGTCCAGTGAAACTGTGTATAGAACAAAAAGTGGATTTGACAATGGTATACGATATCCGCAATTTAATCTTTGACGGGGTCTATCATCCGATTAATATGTATAAGCACGGTAGTCCCCTATTCGGAAACTACAAGTTAGATAAGCTGCATTCATTTTGCACGCGACCATGGCGTTATAGCCAGGTGATCTGCAAATCACTGTGTGCCTATCACAGAGGATTGGAAAACGTAACAACTTTCTGTGTATAGAACAACGAAACAGAGACTGTATGGTGCATGTATTATTCTCGGTCACTTTGTTAGTCATTATGATGATTTGCTCATTGCAGTTCCGGAATCTCAGCTCGAGGGACTCGAATTGATCCCAAATCAGTCGGAATGCGTGTATCACCCAAAACAAAATCTGAATACATAACTGTGATTCTGCCTAGTCTCCACTGGTAGCCCATAAGGGCTGGTATCAAGTTCGATTTTCATATTATAATCATACCTTGTATTTAGATGTTTTCATCGAAATGCCCGTATACCTGTATACGGTATGCGTATGTCAATTAAGTATCTAAACCATAATAAATTGTAGTCGTAATCAAGTGCCAAGAATCTCATGATTTAAATAATTGTGAACCCCAAGACATGTCGTGATAAGGACTTTAAGACAATTGGCATCGTCATTATAAAACAAACTCCTAATTGTAAGACATGTTTTAGATTTTAGATAAATTCATGTCTATGCTGGAAACATATCTTTTTGATGATTCATGATGACGTCACTGTTACATGAATATTGTACGCATGGAAATATGTAGGCCTATTCGTTTAAACGCATACAACAACTTGTTAAATCCTCTTACATCTTTTTTTTTTATAGATATGGTGCATACTTTAGAAATGTAAGTAGCATGCTCTTGTTTTTGAGGCTTTGTGTACTGGTAAGAAGCATATCTTATTCCTATAGATTATGTGAATAAGTACGTATTCAAGTACGTTTTGAATAAAACGTATCCAGACAAATGTATATCATATTTTTACCTCTTCCTTCATGCAGATGTATACTCTTGCCTACTCTTGCCTAGAGGGTTTGATGATAGATACTGATAGTGCTCACCTTATTGGAAAGGTAATTGGGTAAATATTTGGTTTTAGTGTGTCATTCAAACACAACTATAAGTTAACTTGTACATTAACATTTCAAAACTCACAAATTCCACACACACATTTCATGATTCACAGGATCCAAATAAGACCCATATTAAACCAATCCTATTTACTTTGCAGAGTGCAATAACAGCATAAGTTTGATATACTGAGCAAACAGGCTTGCATTAGTTCGCACTATTCAAGGTTTAAAGTAGTTAAGTAACCAAATTGTACCTGGTTATGTGATGCTAAGTATATACCTTATAGGTATAATGTTGCAAATAATACATGGTGCTTATTTCATCCATAACTGCTGCAAAATTGTTTCTTTAAAGGAGCCGATCAGTGTCACTGCCTGTTCCTCTAGAGACGCAATATTGCCCAGTAATCTCAAGGTGCACTTGAGGTTACTGGGCAACATTGCGCCTCTAAAGGCGTAGATAGTGACACTGACTGGCTCCTTTAAAGAAGCAATTTTGCAGCAGTCATGGATCAAATAAGCACCACATACTTTTAGGTGCAACATTATACCTATATATATGGCACAAAATTGCACCCTCAAGAGAGGCTACAATCTTGGAACTGTGGGTGCTTCTTTGCACCCTCACGAAAGGTGTAAAGTTGCACCAAAAGTAGAGGTAAGAAAGGGTGCAAAGTTGCGCCGAAAATTAAAGGGAGAAAGATCACACCCTCAAGAAAGGTGCAACTCGGCACCAATTAGTGTGGGTGGAAAGATGCACCCTCAAGAAAAGGGTGAAACTTAGCACCACTTAGTGTGGGTGGAAATATGCACCCAAGGGAAGGAATTCGCACCCTCAATAAAGGGTGCAATGTTGCATCCTCTATGGAGGTGCAAAGGTGCACCCACAGGGTGCAAAATTATACCATTGCACCATGGTGCAACTTTTGCACCAATTTCTTGAGGGTGCAAGATAACACCCATAGGGAGCCACCAGTGTGACATCACTTTGCACCCTTAAAAGGTGCAAGAGTGAACCATTTTTTCTTAGTGTGTACATCAATTTTAATAGCATGCCAAGTCAATGCGCGCCTCAGTTCGCTCTGACATCGTTGCGTTCAGTAATTAACGTGGTATCCGGTTTGCCCTGGCACTGCCTGGCGTGGTCTTGAACCACATCGCGATAGTCGCACGTGACTGGACTCATCCGTAGGCTAATGTTACACGTGTATGATAGGATAGTAATGGTATAGAAATTGTGATTGTCATTGTCACTTAATACACCCATGACCCAGACTATATGTCATAAAGTTGTTTGCAATCATTGTAATTTGGAATAGGTGCAGATATTGCAGAACCAACACAAAAATAACAACAAAGTAACGAGCAGGTTACTTTATTTATGGCCAAAGTAGATCCTATATACCTAGGTCCTATACAGCTGTAGCTCGGTGCTTACAAACGCAGAAAATCTCTTTGAGATTTCATTGAAATAAATTCAATGAATCAGAGGTAGTCTGGTATTATAAATGCACAAGCAATGAGGAAAATATACCTTTAAGATAGTTTCAATAATCTCGATCATTTTTCCTATAATCATTATAATAATACTAAGTTTGACACTGGCCATGGCCGTATACACACTAAGAAAAAATGGTTCACTCTTGCACCTTTTAAGGGTGCAAAGTGATGTCACACTGGTGGCTCCCTATGGGTGTTATCTTGCACCCTCAAGAAATTGGTGCAAAAGTTGCACCATGGTGAAATGGTATAATTTTGAACCCTGTGGGCGCACCTTTGCACCTCCATAGAGGATGCAACATTGCACCCTTTATTGAGGGTGCGAAGTTCTTCCCTTGGGTGCATATTTCCACCCACACTAAGTGGTGCTAAGTTTCACCCTTTCCTTGAGGGTGCATCTTTCCACCCACACTAATTGGTGCCGAGTTGCACCTTTCTTGAGGGTGTGATCTTTCTCCCTTTAATTTTCGGCGCAACTTTGCACCCTTTCTTGCCTCTACTTTTGGTGCAACTTTACACCTTTCGTGAGGGTGCAAAGAAGCACCCAAAGTTCCAAGATTGTAGCCTCTCTTGAGGGTGCGATTTTGTGACATATATATAGGTATAATGTTGCACCTAAAAGTATGTGGTGCTTATTTGATCCATGACTGCTGCAAAATTGCTTCTTTAAAGGAGCCAGTCAGTGTCAATGTCTACGCCTTTAGAGGCGCAATGTTGCCCAGTAACCTCAAGTGCACCTTGAGATTACTGGGCAATATTGCGTCTCTAAAGGAACAGGCAGTGACACTGATTGGCTCCTTTAAAGAAGCAATATTGCAGCAGTTATGGATCAAATAAGCACCACATTTTTGCAACATTATACCTATAAGGTATGTACTTAGCATCACATAACCGGGTACAATTTGGTTACTTAACTACTTTAAACCTTGAATAGTGCGAACTAATGCAAGCCTGTTTGCTCAGTATATCAAACTTATGCTGTTGTTGCACTCTGCAAAGTAAATAAGATCGGTGTAATTTGGATCCTGTGAATCATGAAATGTGTGTGTGGAATTTGTGAGTTTTGAAATGTTAATGTAGAAGTTAACTTATAGTTGTGTTTGAATGACACACTAAAACCAAATATTTACCCAATGACCTTTCCAATAAGGTGAGCACTATCAGTATCTATCAAACAAACCCTCTAGGCAAGAGTATACATCTGCATGAAGGAAGAGGTAAAAATATGATATACATTTGTCTAGATACATTTTATTCAAAACGTACTTGAATACGTACTTATTCACATAATCTATAAGAGTAAGATATGCTTCTTACCAGTACACAAAGCCTCAAAAACAAGAGCATGCTACTTACATTTCTAAAGTATGCACCATATCTAAAAAAAAAAATGTAAGAGGATTTAACAAGTTGTTTGTATGCATTTAAACGAATAGGCTTACATATTTCCATGCGTACAATATTCATGTAACAGTGACGTCATCATGAATCATCAAAAAGATATGTTTCCAGCATAGACATGAATTTATCTAAAATCTAAAACATGTCTTACAAATATAGGAGTTTGTTTTATAATGACGATGCCAATTGTCTTAAAGTCCTTATCACGACATGTCTTGGGGTTCACACTTATTTAAATCATGAGATTCTTGGCACTTAGATTACGACTATACAATTTATTATGGTTTAGATACTTAATTGACATACGCATACCGTATACAGGTATACGGGCATTTCGATGAAAACATCTAAATACAAGGTATGATTATAATATGAAAATCGAACTTGATACCAGCCCTTATGGGCTACCAATGGAGACTATAGGCAGAATCGCAGTTATGTATTCAGATTTTGTTTTGGGTGATACACGCATTCCGACTGATTTGGGATCAATTCGAGTCCCTCGAGCTGAGATTCCGGAACTGCAATGAGCAAATCATCATAATGGCTAACAAAGTGACTGAGAATAATACATGCACCAGTTTCTGTTTCGTTGTTCTATACACAGAAAGTTGTTACATTTTCCAATCCTCTGTAGGCACACAGTGATTTGCAGATCACCTTTGGCTATAACGCCATGGTCGCGTGCAAAATGAATGCAGCTTATCTAACTTGCAGTTTCCGAATAGGGGACTACCGTGCTAATACGTATTAATCGGATGATAGACCCCGTCAAAGATTAAATTGCGGATATCGTATACCATTGTCAAATCCACTTTTTCTTCTATACACAGTTTCACTAGACTCTTATGAACCACTTAAGCATTACCAAATCATGGAGTATAAGAATAATCTTATGTTATTTCCTTGAAACGGCTGCATTTGTATGAGCGGGAACAGTTTGGCATCATACATAACTAAATACATGTATTATACAAGGTTTCAGGACACTTTGAACCGTGCCCCCCCCCCCCCACAAAACAAAACAAAACAAAACAAAACAACAACAACAACAACAACTACTACTGAAATGTTGTATACCCTAGGCCCATTAACGTATGATCTTTGACCTTTGAATACATTGCCCACATTTTTCAACGAATAGTCATCTGGACGCAACGTAGGTATATATAAAATGAAAAATGTTTTAGGAAAATACATTTAACCACTTCAGAAATAACTATGGAACAAATAGCATAATATTGACACGTTCCCTTCTTCCTAATGACGCGACAGAAAACTTTCCTCACCGAATCATTCTGTCGTTATTCAAGTACAAGTCATTGGTGATTATATACCTAGTTCGATTTATGGAGTCATTGCAAAAGTATCTAATGAAAAGTATGCCTCAGAACTACATCATTGTCATTTATTCTATAACGCTAATAATAGAGTTATTGTTCCGCTATATTGCCTAACAGGTTGTAGTACTCCTACGACGTTTATTCAGCAAATAAGGCACAAAATAAAATTTTGCGAATTTTACACGCTGTTGCCAAAGTCTCTAATCTTCTTTACCACTATTCTCAGACATGAGGTATGCTGATGCTGTATGAATTAGAAACGGAAGCTTCACAAATATTCACCATCAAACAAGGTAAAAGCGAAGTGATGTCTTGCCCACATATCGAATTTGTGATTACACTGATTTTCAAATTTAAGCTCATTGACATTCACTTTTTGACTGTTGACGGAGTCGGACTTCCCCAATATCAACACTTGACAGCCATCTTTAGATGATCTGAGGAGTGAATTTGGTGGTCTTATAGCTCAAAAGTGTTGAAAGTTATTAAAAGAACACCACAATACTATGTCGACAGTGCTTACCAGGTGAGATACAAAGAAAGAGCACGAAATGACATTGTAGAATTTGACAATGATCTGCAATATTTGACCTTGAACGCTGGCACCCACAAGGTGGTAGAAGTAACTTCGTCCAATCGTACATACATATGCAAAGTTTCATTTGGATACCTCAAACAGTATAAAAGGGGAATGAAACCCATATGTACCCGTGGATTGGAGCAATATCATAAGAACACATAAGTGAACATGGAAAATCGTACGATCCAGTGGAAGTTATGCATTTTTTAACGTTTCAGTGTCACTTTCATGTATGGAAACGTATATGAAGAAAATATCAAGGGAATTCCATAAAATCTGATTCTAAATGAAAAGTACAAATTGCCTCCACTTCTTTGTCGTTGCCATAATGTTAAGGGTAATATTAGCCCCCCCCCCCCCTTCTGGAAGAAGTAAATCAAGTGCTCCTTTTGTAATGCTAGAAAGGTGAAACTATGCCTATTTTCTTTACATTTCTTTATATAATTTTCCATGGTTGACGTCAAAGATGTAGCTTTCTCATCTCGTAATGGCGGCACTGAAACTCTAAATATATATGTGATAGCTCTTCAACGGATTTTCCGATATTCCTCAATTTGTCACAATGTGTTCAACTGCTAAAGTAATCTCCCTGCATTAACTTGTCCACTTGTACTTTTCATTTCATTTCCCTTCGTGATTCAACGTTGCCATAATCGATTACAGACAGATGTACGAACGGAGGGACAACCTGAACAACATAATTTCTCTGGTGACAATTCCTTGTAAAAGTATACACCATAAAAACTTTAGGCTGGTAAACTATATCAAGACAATTATTGAACAATATTGTTAATGAAATGCCGTAGGTTTTTTTCGTGATAGTTGCCTGTTCAGATCAAGCATTGCAATGTACTGCTGAAGAATGCATCGAGTGTTTCTGCCTTGTTTGGGATACTCAAAGCCACAGAAGGCCGCAAACATCGTAGCGAAGGAATACACGATTGTATACAGGAATTCGGGCAGATTTCACAACCATCCAGCCAAATAGTGATGTCACTAGTGCGCAGCATTCACAGTGAAGATTGTGGGATTTCTGATAGTCCTGCCAGGTTCTGAAAGAGATTTTGGCATGAATAAATAATGACTGAATAAAATTTCGAAGGAAATAGGTCGTTTACACTAATTTGTTGCTTACATAAACTAACAGGTTGCAACTATGACCATTGACCAGAAAATGGAAAATTAAATTAATTGTATAGTTTTTGTTGAGATCTACTTCAGGTTTCAAACATCTTTTGCTGAGATAATGAGAAATGGCTTTGAAATAGCTGCGATATCCAAAACAGAGCAATAATAATATAATGTAGGACCCACTTTTTATCACGATCGCTGCGTTTTACTTTGTTTTTGGATGCCTCCTCCATTTCAAAACCAATTTCTATCAAAATATTTAGAATTCCTCTTAGAATGGCATACTCTCTATTATTTCATTAGTAGGTTCTTGGTATATCACAAAAAGTTAAAAGCCCAAATCCTCACCTCCACCAATACTATACCATCCCTTTAAGTTTTGATATTGGTTTCTAAACAAATCCGGTCGGATCGATTTATTTCAGCTCTTTGTCATATAAGTAAAACATAATAATAATGCAAAGAAATATTCCTCTTATATTTCTAGTCACAAAGCAGATGGAATTCCCGTCTCCCATAAAAAAAAAAAATGCAGCACTTACTTTGTCACAGACATACAGCATGTCCTCTCAAAGCAGGCGGGGAACTAGGAGACAGCATGCAGACATCACTAAGTTAGAGCTGAAGAAAAAAATAGATGTGGAATAGCCTGAGTAAAGTCATGTTGAAAAAAAAAATGTGGCGAATTTGGACTGAGATGAAAATGCACACCTTTTATGTAGGCCTGCATACATTTATGACATAGGGCATATTCACATATTCCCACATTTTTCCTAACCAACTCAAAGTCTTCATAACATAAAATAACAAAGTAAGACAACATCATATTACATGCCAATTTAACATCAGTTTGCTGTATATTTTACACAGTTAGGAAAGGAGTAAGACTTATAGACCTCAGCCATTCACCCGTTGCTGAGCTTGCCACAGATGATGGTCCGGGTGCTGGCCATGGTAATGGGTGTAATGATGCCCATTATGGATGACACCTCTAATCCTGTTACCACACACAAAAAAGTGAAAATATAGCCCCCTCTACTTATTCACAACATTGATTTGATTTACTTTAATAATACTGGTTACAGAAAAGGAGATTACCTCCCCCCCCCCCCCCAAAAAAAAAGAAGCTATTCAGGGCATTTGAAGATTCTTGCGGGGTAGAGATGCTGCCTGTATATGAGTGACAATCCATCATGGAGTTTTCAAGAAAAAATCCAAAAAACTGAGAAGACGTAGAACGCAAAAGTCAAGAATGAATGATCGCAATGGTCCACTTGAGGAATTCTCTCGATTATAGATGGTATCAAAAATTGCACTATAGTCTTATCAAATTTTCCGCAACCCACTAAACGGTGGCTACGTTATAGTAACTGATAAAACTGCGTTCATGTGTAATGATAAACTTTGATATAATATACTTCACGGATATCACATGCTGAAAATCTAGATGAATCAATAACCTGAAAATACACATATTACGGATTAATCCATTAATGAAACTTACATATTCTGTTGAGGAATCACTCTGTCCTTCAGAATTGCATATAAGTTTACGTGATCAGGAGAATGCGCGCAACTTCATCATATTGTATCTTGCTTGGATACCTGAAAAGGAAAATCAAGTGTCATGAGTTCAAGGCCACTGCTCATGCGTGTGTAATAATTTTGCAGAAGAGCTAATTTATGTAAATGTGACTACATAACTCTCTCCATGGCAGCTTAATGTATAGTTCAATTCTTATGCACTGCCTTGCTGCATACAGGGTGTACTTAAGTCCACCACTAACACTACCTGACTACAGAGAATTATCCCAGCATAAAAATGAGCATGCAATGTTTGCCATTATAAGTTTAGTTAGTGCACTGGTCTATTTATCCATAAGTTTATCAACAATTATTCATCAACCTTCGTTCCTTTTATTCGTTATTAATCAAGTGTGGTATGGCACGACGCGATGTATTATCCTTGGGGATGTTTGTGTGTGTGTGTGGGGGGGGGAGGGGAGGGGGCGTAAAGGTTATGTAAAGGATACACTTCCTATAGGAATATCCGATTCCACGTTTTCTGAACTATTTTGTTTTGTTGTTGATCGATAAATCTAAAGAATTATTTGAAATTTGTGATGATGTATGTGTTCACTGTATTGTGAGTATAAATCATGCTTCTATAATTGTGTATGTAGTGAAAATTGTATCATTTGTAATGTGTACATGTACATGAATATAATATGTAAGTTTATGCATGTATGTAGATATTCCTATGTGCACGACCATATACCAACAAAAAGAATTTCCTAAATGAACAATAAATGAATCGGAAATCGGAAATCGGAAATCGGGAAATCGGAATGCCATGAGTCCGGCATGACGTCTGTAGCAAGACATTTTATCATTAAAGCTGATCTAATTCCACAGAATGGTTACGAAACAAAACAAAATAAAACAGAAAAAGCACGCATAAAACTAGCCAATTTTAACAGAACTCTAAAATGAACATTTCAATATTACTGCCTACAAGCCTACATTATAAGACAAGGCTATACAACCAAAAACATGACAGATACAAGAAATTTGATGAAGGGTAATATCGAGAGTAAGTCCTTGGTCGAGAATATTGTGGATATTTCAAATCACGCTTTACGATGATATTTTAACTCACCATTTTCCACGAAGTAAGAAGCTGCGGGGTCTTGATATTATGAAGTGGACAGAATAATGTTGAAGTCAGAGTTGCAGTAAGCCGCTACGAAAAGCCTCAGAAGAGTTGATCTGCTGTGGAAATGGAATTTGCGCTGGATGCTCAGCTCAAACACGCATGCACGAGCTGTACAATGAGCCATCTGGGAGTCAACTTATGTGCACATAAGTTCGCACGACTCAACAATTCATTGAATTCCTAAATCATGTTCAAGAAAAGAATGAACATGCCCACGCCAGGTGACCAAACGACTGGGTCCGTGAATTGTCACTTAAGGAAACATCCATGTCATTATTTTGCATCGAATGTATTCTATGGATTAATAGGCGTTTAAAAAAAACATTTTCCACTTTTGATTCTTAATAATTCAGTAACTATATATCAGATAACACTGTCATTGATATGGGTGATAGTTGTATAGTGTACAATTTTGTTGGAGGTGGTTTAAAACATAAATCAGTTTCATGAAACCCATGATCAATTTCACAGTTAGGTTACAGATTTTGCTCTATTTCCAACCCTCTGTACAAAACTTTCACTTTGCACAGGGGTCAATGGGTGTGTATGGGAGTATGTGGTTAACACCCTGACAATGGTGTTAAACAACGGCCAGGGTTTGAATGCTTTATTATTTATTCATGAGAAATTCCACTATCACAGCTAGTCTTTATTCATTCTAAAATGTGGTGTTTGCAAGCACATGGAAACATGTGCTTACATTTTTCATGTGCATGCATTTTACCCTTATGCTTTACCGTGCATGAATCTATGAAAAAAAGGAAACAAAAATCAACCCTTAAAAATAAATCGTGTAGTTTGTATCCTTATACATCGGCGATTTTGCTCTCTAAATGATTTTATTTTATCATTTCATTTATTTTCACTTAAAAAGATATGTATACATAAAATGTGACAATGGTATGACAAGTATAAAATGACAATGTGACAAACAAACAAACAAAGCAAACAAACAGCAAAAGATATCAAGTGAAGGGGTGAGTGAGAAGGCAATTGGCCTTATTCAAAACTAATCCCGGAAAAGTAAATATATTGTATATACAGAGAAAAACATTGGCACACACACACACACACACACTCACACATACACACACATGCATACACAGACAAACACATGGAACAGCGCACATTAACAATACGCAAGATGTCATTTTCACAAACACACCCTATCTTGCTAGTCTCTTATAAATTCGTAAAATGATATTGGTAACTTCCAGAAAACCTTTCAAGTAAAATACGCTTGAAAGCTTTCTTAAAACTTTGTACCGTTTCCTTACATTTCACATCAGAGTGGATGGAATTCCAGATTTGAGGGCCTTGAAAAAATATTGACTTTATTTTTGCTGTCCCGAGATGGAGTCGCAACGAAAATCTTTAGCGTGTAGTAGGGTTTGACTCCATCATCGCACAGTAAGCATGCAGGGAATGCTGTGACATATTCCATTTTGATTGGTGATCAATACCAGACGAGCAGTCAGGTATTCTTCGTTAGCTTGTTCGCAGACCCTTTCATCTTAGACTCAACTTCATTTAAAAATGCTCCGATGACTGATTATGAAATTATGGGAGAACATCAAGTTTTATGATGTCTTAAAAAAACATGTACATAGTAGCACCACTACGGTATGCAATATTATATTCAAGTGTCGATCAACACCATATAGGTCTTTCTTTGAGACTAGTTATGGGCTCAATATTGCACCTTAGCTAGAATGAACCACAAACAGGAAGATATGTCTTTGTAATTGTAATTACGTTTCGACATCCCAACTAATAAGTGATAGGTTAGGTGAATGTTAAAGACACGGGGATACACGAATAGAAATTGCGCAAAAAAAAAATGACATAAAACGAACATTATTCTAATAGGCATGCCTGGGCAGTAATCTGATGTATCTATTGATAAAGAATTCTAATTGAAGATTCATATCAGTTTGCTTTGTCAGAATCATGAGGAAAAGTGATAAAATAAACCGGCTATCCAGGGTACAGTTTAAACACTTTCACATGAAACAGCTCTGATTAAGATTAACACTTTTGCACAATAATATTTCTGTTCAGAATTGACTTTTGCTTTATATGTTTTTATCTTAAAGTATAGGATTTCATTTCATTTAATAGATAAACAAGTAAAATATAGCCAAAATTATGTTAACGTCCAAAATGAATCTTCAGATTGCTCAGCGAGACGGCGGCATCGAATCCCGATCAGCGAAGACACAAATGCACCTGTGGAATTGTTTTGTACAGCAACAGAAATCTGACGACTATTTGAATAATTACAGCCAGTTGGAACTTCATATGTTAAACCTGCTAGGTTATGTGTACAATGTGATTGGTCAATACCAGACAAGCAATCAGGTATTCTACGTTAGTTTTTTTTAGTAGACCCTTTTCATCATGGACTCAACTTAATTTGAAAATATACTCTCGATGAATGATTATAGAATATGAAAGATGATTAAGTTTCCTGATATCATAAAATATATGTTCATAATGTCAGCACAAGGATATGTAATATTCCATTTTAGTGTCGAGCAACACCATAGGAGGTCTTTGTTTTGAGACTAGTTTGGGGCGCAATATTGCACCGTCATTGACCGTGGGCAAGATCGAACCCCAAATGAACCATATAAGAAGCAAAGTTCCACCATTTTCGCAAATCGTGTAATTTGCACCCATTTCCGGGACTTCGAACTCTTCTAGCTCCCTTATTGAACCTTTTTTTTTCTTAGTGTGTACGTGTAGATTATGGGCCATAACCCCTGTTTCGTCGTCTTAATACACCAGCTAAAGTTTTGTAATCAACATCAATTTTGTAACCAACATGACCGATAACTAATATATTGATAAGATGGCAGTTAATTGTGCTACTAATAAATCATTTCGGAAGTGGGCTAGATAGAAATCATTCTGAAATTGCCTAGCCCATATTAAGAATCTTGATAACTAATATAGGAAGCTTACAATGTAGTATAGACAAGATGGCATATTTTATTTCTGCTGAAGATAGTTGAGGCTATATCTTAATATCACCTGTGGTTGTTTGTTTGTTTGTTGTGTGTGTGTATATATAAGTGTGTGTTTGCTTCGTTGTTTGCTTGTTTGTCGCATATCGCAAACATAACTTGTGTTACAAAGAATTGGTTGGGGCAAAATACTCAATACATATCATACATATACATATCATACCAGGATGTGCATTGTGAGATCGACACAAGAAAATGAAAGAGATAATCTCAGATATCAATGCCACAACGACGATCAGAAAAATGATACGGATGACGGTATACCAGCACAGTCAATTGTGCCATCAAGCCGTCATGATATTCACAGGAGAATGAAATCCAATTCTTTACTGGTTTAGGTGAAAGCAGCCATATTAGTGGAACACATTCGAGAAGCTAGAGGAGAATAGGACCATCCTATTCCAAAATATTATACTATTCCATTTTTCGATGTTTGCATATCGTTATTTCGTCTTTATCACTTCAGTTCTCATGACAACGTTTTGTTACTCCAAGGTTACATAAATATATTTTTCTCAGTTTACTTTGTTTTGATTATGCAACCTTATTCTCTGTTATCAAAGAAAGTGAAATGTCTATGTTCTTTTCGAAAAATGAAATAAAATTTGAATTGAATGGAATTGAAAAGAATTTTTACAGTTTCGCCAAAGTCATTGCTGGAAAGGAATTAAAGACTATACAACAATTCATGATGTCACACAGCAATATTGGACAGCAATACATAGAAAATATAAAAAGTAACAAAAAATATTTCAGAAGGCAGGGAAAAACCTTCAACATAATGTCAGCAACAAGTGGGAGGAGTACGTCTTTCATATAATATTCAATGTCGTGGAATTTACTATATATTTTTGTGTTTATTGTCGTTCATGTGTGACATCATGAATTGCTCTAATTTTCTTATCCAGCGGTTACCGTGGTTACGGTACCGAAAGTTTAATAATTCATAAATTTTGAACGGATTGCCCAATTTTTCTCAAACTTCACTGATGTGTTCTTTTGTATTACTGCATTCTCAATCTACAAATAAAAATTGGATTTCATTTCCCTTTTAATCAGTGTCTCCAATATCTTTGTAATTTCTTTTGAATCAATACACGTGTTGTTTTACCTCCACGACCACTGCAGTGAATGTTACAATAATCATATCTGATTGTTGGATTGAAAAATGAGGGTTTTTTAGAGCCATTGCCTTGCCCATTTTAGGCCAGTTTGCCACAGATTCGTGTACGCAAGACACTGTACATACTTTGCTACTGATTAACAAATTGCCCTACATCGACCCAAATATAAACACTGAATTGATCAGTATCACAGTAGTGGCCAAGACTGAACCTTGTCCGGTTAGCAATTCTAGTTCGCATATGAGACAGCTGTATCACTTTGACCGTTGTTTTTTTTCCCTGTGAGGACATGTATGATATGGCTATATTCATACACTGCAAAAAGTCCGGTGTTAAATAGTGAACACCGAGCTGGTGTTAAATTTTCGGTGCTTATTTATGGTGTTAAATTAACACCTCCGGGTGTCATTTCCAAATTTTAAACTGTTTTTTGAAGAGTTTCTTAGTAACTGCACTTCTTGTTGACTTTTACATTAAAATACTAGATTTTTGAAAAAATGTGAAAATAAATTTACACTAAAGTAACACCAGCTGGTGTGGTCTCTTATTGAAGCTGGGCTGGTGTTGAACCATTGATATTAACACCAACAAATATCAAATCAACACCATGTGGTGTCATCTTTGAATTAACACCAGTACAGTGTTAAAATAACACCAGGTACAGTGTCAAATTAACACCACGAAGTGTCAGGTGAACACTTTTCAACACCATCACAGTGCATTTTTAACACCTGTGGGTGTGGTCCTTTATTGAAGTTTGATCGGTGTTAGATTTAACACCCGTGGTGTTAAATCTAACACCGATATTTTTACAGTGTACATGTCTTATTTGTCAGCATCCTGCATTGAAAACGAATCCATATCCTCCCGGGTGTGTGGTAAACACTCACAGACAGGTGGAATATTTGTATTAGATAATTTACTGAAAAGGATTTCCTTTTCATCTTCGATGTCTAATCTATTGTGAAAACATCATCCAAGCTCCAATGAAGAATACATTATTGAAGTTATGGCATGATTTTGCTGTTCTCGTATAGCAAAGATTATATTCCCAGTGGACAATGTTTGACTATATACCACTTATACCACTATACCAACAAAACCGATTTGTATATATAAAAAAAGAATGACCAACATGTGAACATAGACATAAAACTGAGCCTTCACGAACATTTCAATTTAGTTTTCAGTATCAATGTATTTCATTAAGTTCATTTAAGTTTCATTACATGTTCAACAGAACGTGAAATAAGTACATTTGTATATGTATTAGTGTAAACATGAAATATCTTCGAATTTTGCGTTCTTATGAACTAGAGAAAAATTCATAATTTGCGAATATGATGCATGTGCATACTAAATTTGAAATTGCATTCAAATAATCTCATCTTATATCATATCATAAAGATAGAAAGTTGAGGGAAATTAAGCAGAGAATAGAATCTATCAATTTTATCTCAAAAATTAACCAACTTCAAAAATCTTATTCTGAGCGGAGTATGATTACAAATAAGAAACTGCATAGTACAATTTCTACTCAATTTATGCTGTGATAATAAACATTGACTAACATAGTCATCTCGTTTTAAACTAGGACCTGCCTTGAAACCCTACGAATCAAACAATGTTTACAGGAGAGAACAATAACGAATGAATATCTAATTAAAAAAAACGCCCAACGCCTGGAATATAGGGTCCACAAAAGCCCCTCCCCCCCTTTATGTCGTAAAAACAAGAAAAAATGAACACGTGATGTTCACAAGAACCTTTTGAATGTAGAGTCAAATGAAATGAGGCACAGTATACTTTTAGCAGTGTTAAGGTATGACCGAGCGCGCTTCACAGTTTGAGAAAAATATATCGAGGTAGAATGACAGTCTGTACAATCAGTGCAAATAGATATTCAGCTTATAGTTAATGTATAGACGCAAGCTATACCCAGTGGTATTGGGAATCATTCATTACGATGAAATATTTAATAAAAAGCCTTACACACTTACTTTTCTAATATAAAACAAATGCGAATGAAGTGACCAAGCTGATAAAACAATATCTTGTATGTCATTCACTTTTCGGTGATCGATTTTCAGATAATTGGATTGACTTGGCAAGTAATCTGAGGTTTTTATTTGATTGATATTTTTGTCTAAAATCGACTGATGTGTATTGTGCTATGTAATAATTCCATAGGGTCACATGCTATGTATTATTCTCTGAATTGATATGAATAATCTGTCCTCCGCTGTACTTAGTAGACCTATATACATATCATATCAATTTGACTTGTATAGACCAACCATGACTGAGGAATGCTCTGCCTTTGTAACCCCCGTCTACAAAGCGGCATGTGCGATACATGTATCATATACGTGCATTATTGTCTCAGCTTGGCACTGTGCTGTGGAACCAGAACTTCACGTTGGAGATGAGCAGTCTACCCCATCATGCCCCAGCCTGTTCCGTCACAGTCCCCTCCCTCAACGAGGAAATCAACTGCGCTTGTTTGTCAAGTAATCAAGGAGCTGTTGAACAATGAAGACTACATCAATATGCTCAACAGTGTAGTCAGCAATGCAGTCGACAAGGCCTTCACTAAACTCAACAGCCGTGTTGAAGTGCTTGAAGGTCAAGTCCATGATCTCCAAAATGAATGCGACAACAAGTCACACCAGATCACAGTTCTCAAGAAGGAGATAAGTCAGCAGTCAGACCGAATCCAAAATCTTGTCCAGGGTCAACTCGACCTCGAGCAGTACTCCAGACGTAACTGCATCCGGATCTTCGGTGTCAGAGAAGCAGCAGGGGAATGCACCGACAACATACTGTGCGACATTGCTCAGAGCAAGCTAGGAATCACCATAAACCCAGCAACAGACATAGACCGGAGCCACCGCACAGGAAGGAAGAAACCTGAATCGGCCTCTCATTCTCCCAGACCAATCATCGTCAAAATGACCTCGTACAAAAAGAAGCATCAAATCCTCACAGCAAGAAGAAAACTGAAAGGAAGCGGTATCTCCATTCATGAAGATCTCACGAAGCACAATGTCGATCTCCTACGCAAAGCAACACACCACCAGAAAGTGAAGAATGCCTGGTCATCAGACGGTCGTATCATAGTCGAAATACCTGCCTCACATGGGAAAACGATCAACAAAGTAATCAGAAGTGAAAGTGATCTGGCCAGATTATGACTTCAACTTCTCAAAGTCCCCCACCTCCATGTATGTATCCTGTAAGTTTTTGTAGTTTTTGTAAGAGACAACGGGCTCAAGATAATATCTGTTATTTTTGTGCAACCTCTAGTTCCAGTCGCCTGAGGGCATTAGAAGAAGATGAAGATGGTGTATCTGTACTTAGTACTGAAACAGAATATTTCATTCCAAGTGAATTTGCCTCTATGATGAATGGTACGTTTTCAGAAATGTTTACGTGTCTGCATTTCAACTGTCGAAGTTTGAAGGGTAACAGTGATAACTTTATATCGTGCATTAATTCCTTGAATACTGAAATATCTATTATTGCTGTATCTGAAACATGGGCACAGGGAAATGAATCCCCTCAGTTTACGTTGCCCCAATATAAATTCCTCGGAAGGGGAAGAACAGATAAGAGAGGTGGAGGTGTTGGTATGTTCATTAATAGAAAATATAATGTTAAACAGAGATGTGATTTAGAGGTTTTTGATCAATGTATTGAGTCAACATTTGCTGAAATTATCAATTTGAAGGATAAAATTGTTATTGGCGTGGTATACAGACCCCCCAATCAATCTCTTCAATCATTTCTTACTGGTCTACAGCCAACGTTACAGAATATATCTCGAGAAGGTAAACATTGTATCCTACTTGGTGATTTTAATGTTGATTTATTGAGTTCCGACAGTTCCACTCACCAATTCTTGGACTTAATTCTTACCTCCTCATACACTCCTACTATTTTTAAACCAACACGTGTAACAAACCACTCTGCAACCTTACTTGATAATGTATTCATTAATCGTCCTGAAAATGTAGTTAAGTCTGGTATATTGATTTCAGATGTGAGTGATCATTTATCACCCTTTGTCATCTATCACCTTGGCCGTCAGCAGGTGAGCACCGAAAAGGAATCATCCACTTATATTTACAAAAGAATGATACATGAAGAGGGTATGACAAATTTTTTTTCATTGCTCCAGTCTTATGAGTGGAGCCACCTGGAAAATATTCCAGACATCAATGAGAAATACTCTGTTTTTATATCTCATTTTATGACCCTGTACGATGAGTGCTTTCCTATAAAGAAACTTGATAAAAAAAAATATGAGAAAAAACAAACTTGGTTTAACAGCCATCTGAAGAAGTTGTGTAAAAAGAAATAAATTTTGTACCGTAAATACATCAAGAATCCTACAATGTACAGAAAAGAGATTTACGTCAAATATAGAAATTTTGTGAATAATGAAATACGACGTGTTAAGCGGGAATATTATCATGGTATTTTTGATAGAGTAAAAAATGACCAAAAAGGTACATGGAAGGCGATTAACGAAGTCTTGAATACATCGAAGTCTAAAACTACATGTGCAAGTATTATGAAAGAAGGTGTTCTGATTGAGGATAAAGAAAACATTGTGAATTTATTCAATGATTATTTTAGTAATATTGGTTCTGAGTTGGTTAGAAATATGCCCCCGTGTTCTATGAATAATGATTTTTCAGAGTATTTAAGACCGAGAGTATTACATACTATGTTTTTTAACCCCATTTCTGAATCTGATTTGATTACAGCTGTATTAAGTATAAAGGATAATAAGAGTTCAGGGCATGATGGCATAGAAGCATTTATTGTCAAAAAATGCATTCATTTGATTGCATCCCCATTATGCCATATTTTCAATACTTCAATTGAAAAAGGTGTTTTCCCAAGTGATATGAAAATCGCAAAAGTTATCCCAATCTTTAAATCTGGGGACAATCGTCTTTGTTCTAATTATAGACCAATTTCTATTTTGTCCATTTTTTCAAAGGTTTTCGAAAAGTTGGTACACAAACGATTGATCTCATTCTTGGAAAAAAATGCAATCCTGTATCAAGGGCAATTTGGTTTCAAACAAGGATATAGCACATTTATGGCCCTTTTAGAATTTGTCAATAATGCTACTTTGGCTTTTGAAGAAAAAAACATTGTTATTGGATTATTCTTAGACTTATCAAAAGCCTTTGATACTATTGATCACAAAATTCTGATAAGTAAAATGTATCATTATGGAATTAGAGGCAATGTGTTAAACTGGTTTGAAAGTTATTTGTTAAACAGAAAACAATATGTGTTTATTGATAATCATACTTCACAATTTCAACATATCAATGTTGGTGTCCCACAAGGATCAGTGTTAGGTCCATTACTCTTTTTGCTTTATGTAAATGACCTGGTTTTTGTAAGTGATGTTTTAAAGCCCATTATATTTGCTGATGACACAAACATCTTTCTGTCAGGCAAGGATATCCATGATATGAATGTTGTATTCAATGCAGAACTTGAAAAGGTGTATTCCTGGTTTTTATCCAACAAACTCACTATTAATTTTGAAAAAACAAATTTTATGATATTTAGACCTCAGCAATTACAGCTAGATACAGCTTTGTTTGATTTATCCATTAATGACCAAAAAATAAGTAATGTTAAAAAAATAAAGTTTCTTGGTGTCATTATTGACGAACATCTCACATGGAAAGATCAAGTGCAAAATATTTCAGGTAAAATAGCAAAAGCAGTGGGTATTTTAAACAGATTGAAGAGCTTGCTTCCTCTTCGAATTATGTTAAATATTTATAATACCTTGGTTTTGCCACATCTTTCATATTGTACTGTTGTATGGGGAAACTGCTCTAAATATCTTTTGGACAGATTGCTTGTTTTGCAGAAACGTGCAGTCCGTTGTGTCTCAAACTCTCACTTTTTAGCTCCAACAAACCCTTTGTTTGAGAAATTGAAGGTTTTAAAGGTCTTAGATTTGTATACATTGCAGGCAGCATGCTTCATGTACAAATTTTCTAGGGATTTACTGCCTGATGTTTTTAAAGAGTATTTTATTTGTAATAACAAAGTTAATTTGTATAGAACTAGAAACTCTGATAAATTGTATGTACCATTTTACCGTCTTAGCCTGTCAAGAAAGTCAATAAGGTATACAGGCCCAAAAATATGGAACTCAATTACCCCCAGTTTGAAATCATGCCCCACCATTTCATCATTCAAAAGACAGTTTAAGTTACAGTTGATTAATGCATACCGGTATTGTTCATAGAACTGTACTGTGTCTATACAGTGCACTGGCTGATTCTCGGCATGTGTTGTTCTGTGTTCTCTGTTCGGGCGCGCCTGCTCGGTGACCTTCACCCCGGCGCGCTGGCGCGGTGCGCGCGCCGGGGTGGGGGTCGCCGGGCGGCCGCCTCGGGTGGAGGATGTAGGGTGGTACAGGTTGGGAATCGCGCGCGTGCCTGTGGTGATTATGATCGGAGCCTTCTACATTCATTGTACAATGTATTACAATTATTCTTTTACACTGTACTCAGTACATGTATCGTAATGGAGAGCTCTGATCATGTTGGAAGTGGTGCGCCCTCAGTGGCGGGGCGCGGCTCACGATATTGCTTGGCATAAATGTACACACTGAAGAATCACGATTATACAGCTGCACACCATATTCAATGATACTCGGTATTATGATGATATGTATTTTTTTTTTGTCTTTGTCGATTCTTATAGAATATTATATGCTCAAACCATATATATATTTCTTAAATTGCATTCAATGATAATTCTTGCCCATTTTTGTCCCACCCTTTTTATGGTTGTTTTTGGTATGTCGTGGTTCCTTCCTTTTGGATGTGCTTTTTTTTTTTTTCTTCTTCTTCTTCTTCTTGCCCCTATTTATTGCAAATCCAGTTCTTTTTTATGCGACTCATGATTTATGTAACAGTGTATAACGACATACAGTTTTAATATTGTATATTTGCTCAGGGGATCAGCCTCGAAAGGCCAATGGCCTACTGCTGATCTCCTCCACCATTTATTTTAATTGTTATGTCAATCTGGAACACACACTTTTTAACTTTTAACTGTGATTATGTATTTATCCAAAATAATTTTTGGTTTGTATGTATGTGTTAGAACTGATTGATTGTGTATTTATATGTTTTTACCTGAACTGTGGAAATAAACTGAATTGAATTGAATTGAATTGAATTGAATTGTAAGTACACACCGTTTCATAAACTTGGTACTTGGACATGAATAGTTTATTGTCGGTTTATATTGCATTAATACTGATTCACATCATCACTGAACTGACTTGGCTTTGAGTCGGGATTTGATGACCTAGTTTGAATGTCAATATTACGATGATCTTTGGCAGTTGCAACATGCACAAAGAAACTAAACTTGCCAAAAGAGACACAGAGCCAGAATAAGATTACTCGCTCTTTAGTATACGTACAGCTGATGTACAGACATGTGCACGCATGATATAATTGTGTGAAGGGGGTGCAGACATGTTTGAGGGAAATGAGAATAAGAATACGCTATTAACAGCATGCATTTAGTGGCAATATGTTATAGTCTTACCTTTGGAAGGCAAAAATCCGACGTGAGCAAAATAGTATTCGCGGTATCTCCTTGCAAACGAGTTTTTGAGGCCTACAAAGCGCAAACTCCGTGCCAACAATTTTCTTCCATTAAAAACAGCATTCAACGCATTAGCTCAGAGTTTCGTGTAGGCTGTAACAGCATTGACGTCCGTTATTCCATTACTTTGCTCTGTATGGAATAATGATAGAGTTAACGTCTGATCGTGGTTCACCTTGTGTTCGCCAACATTTTATAAATATTACTTGTAGCATTTATACGTACTTCCTCTTGCTATACGCTTCAAGCTCCCTCCAACGTTTGCGCCAGGAAATTGTTCATATGAGTCATTACGAATTTCCGCGCAGTCCCCCCCCCCCCCCCCCCCCCCTGCCCTGAGAAGGGTCTCTTTCAAACCTATCGGTATCTTGGGTATTGTATAAACCAACATCTGGACCCATTTCATTAAAAAAAGAATGTTAGGATGGCAACTCTTGCTGGAATGGCAACTTCCAATAGCAACAGCCAATCAGAGAGCTGGATTCTTGTCGTTGCTATGACGTTTTATAAATATTCATTCTCAGTGGTCATATTTCATATACACTACAAGATCAATACCCTTGTCTACGCAGTACAGAATTACGTTTAAACTGACGTCCGTGCTATAGTTAGTACTAATGTTCATGTTTTTTAAAACTGTAATGAACTGAATTAGGCAACGTCTACAAAGGAAACTTGGTAAATTTACACTTGTTTAACCTATTTTTCCCAAAAGGTTTCGTATTCACCCTGCAAGGCCAGTCACAACATTCGTATAATGGCTTGACTGACACGTGACTAGCATATCGATATCCAAAAAAAAAAAAAAAAAATAGTGGTGGAAACAAATGCTCCTTCTAAAGTTAAAATTATCTCTGACGAATTACATAGTTTATGTCACGGATTTCTAGAAGTCGTTAAATCGTTAACATCGTGATACCCTGTGATGGGAGAATTTAGATAACGGAAGAAAGATTCAACAAAAGTAGAATTAAGAAGAAGAAAATAAGGTATAATGCAAAATGGTAGACCTCAATAACACTTGATAATGATACACTTGAAATGAGTCTACAAGCATGCACTCCAAAACTTTCACAATTCTACTTTATCAAATACAATGTAATAGAGATCAGCCTTTTTTATTCTATTATATGATTTTCTAGAAGGGCCTATTGACCTGTGACATTTTTAGCTCTGAAATCTTTGCCTCGGACATTTTAACCGCCGACATTTTTACGTCTGACATTTTAACACCTGACATTAATACCTCTGATTTTTTTTTTTTTTTTTTTTTTTTTACATCTGACACTTTTCTTCTGAAATTTTTACATCTGAAATTTTTACCTCTGGCATTTTAATCTCTGAAATTCTTACCTCTGATATTCTACTTCTAACATTTTTACATCTGAAACTTTAACATCTGAAATTTCTACCTGGCACCGCTCCTCGAATATTTTAACATTTGCCATTTCTGAGAACTTTGTTGGCTCAAAACACATTCATCTACGATGGGCCAAAATATCGGAATTCACTTCACAACAATATTACAACAGCTCAATCTCTGAACTCCTTCAAGAATAAATTAAAATAATTTTTACAGAAATCTTACAACATCCAACCGAGTTAGTCTCGTTTTACCATCTCAGTCAAGTCATCATTTGTTTGAATATGAAACAATTATTATGAACTTTTTTTTTACATAAGTCCTCCTTATAATTGTATTCCTGTCAGTGTTCCGCACATATCGAAGTGTGTATTCTCTCTTTCTCGTGCATTCTTACCAATATAATTATGTACATAAATTTTTGCATTATATTCAATCCAGGTTGTATTTCATCACTTATTTTACATCATGGAATCCAGATTGCTTGCGTCCACGATGGCACGTGCTGTAGTTTTCCCCCTTTTTTCCTTTTTTTTTCTTTTTCCCTTCCCAATTATTTTGATGTCAGTTGTCATCGGTTCGTTTTATTTTGTTTTATATTGCTGTCTTGTGTATTTTCTGAGAGTCCCATATCGTACAAGCTCTGCTTCTTAGTGGGACCCTCCACTTCCATCCTCATCATTAGTTGACTTGTATTACACGCTTTATGTATATATTAACAAAGACATAACTGCGATTTTTTTAATCTGCTTCTCATTTTCATGTGTACTTTGTCAAATCACATTCTCCAATTATTACAAATATCTTGTACATATGCAATGTGTATAATTTTTTGTTTATTTGATGGAAGTGAAAATAAATTTGAATCTTGAATCTTGAATCTTGAATATATGGATCTTTTAATTTCCGATCTGGAAAATGAAGACTGAAGGTATAAGGTGTTTCATAAGTCTCATTAATGCCTATACAGGGCTTAAAGGAATAGTATAGTATTGGTGGAGATGAGAATTGGGCTTTTATTTTTATTTTTTGTGAGATACCAAGAAACAACTTATGAAATAATACAGAGCATACCATTCCAAGAGGGAATTCAAAGTTCATATGATGAAAATTGGTTTTGGAATGGCTGATACATAAAAAAGTAAAACAAAGATATTGTAATAAAAGGTGGATCCCACCTTTTATTAGAATTGCTCTGGTTGCGGCAGGGAGGTGAGTTTCTCACCACCCTGGTTACGGATATTTCAATCATTTCAAAACCAATTTTTACCAAACAAACGTTCTCTCTTAGAATTACATTCTCTTTCATATATATTTCACAAGAGGTTTCTCATTATCTCACCAAAAGTGTTAGATACCTGAAGTTAGGTCTCAACCAAAACTATATGATCCCTTTAATGATATATCTATAGAGAGGAGGATTGATTTAGATGAGAAAAATGTTCCAGTTACACTTCAAAAAACAAATGGGACAATGAAAATTCTTGGATTATTATAAAGGTATAATGTGATCCCTTAACAAAAGAGAGTACATGATGCATATCCGTATGAATATATTACTCATTATATACCTGGCACATGCCTTTGTTAAAGCCGAAGGAATTTATAATATCTGTATGTATACGGTGCATTCCCTCTGTAACGAATAAGTTTTTAGTGAAGTTTTTGTTGCTGTACAGTGAAGTTCAGGTCTCAGAGTTGTTATTTATTTTTTTATGCAATGGTACTCATATTCTTCCATTTATCTTCCATCTTTCTCCCTCTCTCCGGAATCCTCTTCCTTGTTCTTCGTTTTGCTTTCTGTTTTTCTTTTTTTTTTCTCTCTCTCTCTTTGCATGCATAAGCAATGACACAACTGGTTCTATGATTGCACACACGAGCTTGAAAGCAATCGTATGTATAAATTTTAAATACAAGAATACCCTCAAACTGCAAAGTATGTGTACAAAATTAATAATATATTACAATCAGCTCCCTGTAAGATTCAAAGATATACATTCATTTCAAACTTCATCATGGAAATTATCATATCCTGCCCATTATGCAAAAGATTATCATATAGAAAATTCTAAACTTAACATTGCGTGAAAATCGATTAGACATGCACCACGGACCTGATGTATGGAACTCATTGTCTGACGATCTTAGACGCAGCCCCTCTCTTCAATGTTGTAGAATATCATCCTATACAAACATTTTTTCTCCAATTGTACTTGAATCAGCAATCTTTCTCACTGGTTCACTCTCATATCACACAAATTTAAACACATGCCTATCCAAAACTTGTAATTCTTCCCTTCTCCAAGCTTGAAGTGCAAATTTCTCGGTTAAGTCATTTTGTTAATGTGATATAGATATTGCTTCATATCCCTTCTCTTCTCTCAACTTTTTCCTATTTTAATATCCTCTACTATGTCCCTCATATTCGTTTCTGTCTTGTTGTATTCCCTTTGTGTTGTCATTGGCTAAATGCTGTTGAAAATGCTCTCGGTGATGTTACTTCCTCTTTTTCGTTCCCCTCTTCTAGTTAGAAATAGGAGAGAATTACAAGATACATAATAAGCCAAGTGTTAATCCAGTCAAGCAAACCGCTTATTAAACGGTTTCCTACATCACCGGTACTTTAGACACCATAATGTGTTCGTGTATGCACGCAATCATGTTATTTCTATTAAGTACTCTCTAAGCACTCTTATTCGTATTTTGATGTGAATGTTTTGTCATGATGATTTTATTTGTCCAAGTGGAGAAATCAAACAAAGTGAGACTGAAACGAAACTGAAGCAAAGAATTAGCTTATCAACATAGGAACAACTGCACAAGTATAAGATCAGTGTGCATACATTGCATAATGAATATTCGAAGGCCTATCATGTACAGATGTCTGCAAAATTATTCACAGCCCTATTTCATTTTAATTTTGCCAATTTCTCGGTAAATTATAGATAATATGTGATGACACAAATTACAAGAGCACTCTGTGGGGCAACCTTCCAATTATGCGCACGCACATGTGAGTGAACTGGAACATTATTAATCACTATTTTTTATCCTGATTCATCTGTTTGTAATAACAGCATTTTTTGAAGACTGTTCTTATATTACGATACATGGATGTCTGTAAAAAGGGACATGAAGGCCTGCAACATAGCTGCTTTGAAGCGGTTGGCATCATCTGTGTAGATTGGCGACGCACCATATCAAATAAGGAAGAATCACAAAGGAATGACAAAAAGAGAGAAGAGAAGTGGAAAGACAAGAATAAACAACAACATGAAACTATGACATTCATTTACATCCACTCAGGCAAAATCTTCCCTACGTCTGAGTCAACTGCCAGAGTTATATATTTGTCCGGGATAGGACTACACAGCAACAACAACAGATGTAACTGACGAGTGCTGTTCGTTATTCCGAAGGTTCGTTAATCCGAAAATGAAATAGTGTTTGTTATTCCGAAGGTTCGTTGATTCGAAAATGAAATAGGGTCCGTAACGACCCTTTGGAAAAATGAGCCTCATCTCATTGTCGGATTAACGAACCTTCGGAATAACGAACCTTATTTCATTTTTGGATTAACGAAACTTCGGAATAACGAATCTTCGGATTAGCGAACTGTAACCGTAAATGACAGACAAGAACATTAGAGATTTACGCAAATCAAATGTCAGAGAACAATTAAGATGCAAAACCCAGTGATTCCGCAACAGATCAGTACCGTATCCCATTGATTTGTTGAATTCTTTTTAATCAGGTTGGTAATGATATATTATTTGTATGGTATTTTGTACAAACTAAGTTGCAGATTTTTTGTATGTTACATAATTTACATAATTTATATTTTATTGTTCGGATGCACTATTTATGAGGCATTATGGCAATGGGCTTTTATACCTATCTCGCTCTCTCCTATCTCTCTCCCTCTCTCTTGCCCTCGCTTCTTTCTTCCTATCTCTCTCTCTCTCTCTCCCTCTCTTCAAATTACTTTTACGCGAAATAGCGCAACGTTTTAAAAATCGCCATTTAAATAATGGTTCTCAGGGGTGTACAGAGTTTATTGGTTGTCTTTAGAGATCTTTCTGCAATATTCATACCTCTACATCAAAAGAGTATACCAAGCAATATGACAATGTCCGTTTGATACGGTTTCATGGGGCGCCCTCCCCGTCCATCAGTGGTCATAATGATAATCATGCGATTGAAATTTAATAAGCCACATTTTTACAATATTTTTGTTGTGCAATAATTATTCCTGAATGTTATGATATTGTAATATTTTCTGTGAGTTTTTGGAATGTTTTTTTTTTCTGATCCATATATTTTGTGTGTATTTCACATCTGCATTCATAAGATTGATATTTTATATCTATTATACGATTTATATGGATAAGGTAGTTTGGTTTTTATCTAATTTTGATCAATAATGATGTACAGTATTGTTAAAAAGATAGCAAAGTTAAGAGATTATATGGATTGAAATGATGATTTTGATAGAAATAGAAGATGAAAACAAATATATTTGATATTTTATATCTTTTTGCATATCTCTTCCCTAGTATTCTCTTCTGTCTCTTTCTATCTTTCTTGCTATCTCCTTTTTACAAGTACCCCTTCTGTGTTTCTCTCTCTCCGTCTCCATACACAAGTGTTTGATATCTCTTGTTATCACTGCCCCCTTAAATTATTTCTCAGCACATGTATAAACAAAATATAAAAGTTGTTGCAGAAGTATAATGATTTGTGTGTTTTATATATATATATATATATATATATATATATATATATATATCTCCGTTTCCATACACGAGTGTTTGACATCTCTTATATGTTATCACTGCCGGCCTAATTTTTTTTTTTCTCAGCACATGTATTTGATGTAAACAAGATGTAAACAAAATTTGAAAGTTGTCGGAGAAGTGTAATGATTTGTGTATTTTTGATATATTTTTGTCTATACGTTTGTGTATGTATATGATGGTGATATGAAGATTATGTATAATTTTCCTAGCATATTTCTCAATGTGTGTGTATAAGTGTATTTGATTAATTCTGCTATTTTGGTTATCAGGTGGCTTTCTATATGTATGTATATAATTGTGTAGTTTTATCTTTTAATCGTAGACTGATCGTATGATTATGTATGTTACCATAAAATGAAATATTACACTGTACAAAATTCTGCAATTCAGCCATGTTCATGGTTACAAATGAATTTTTTTTAATAAACCATTACCATCACCACCACCATCAAATGTAAAAATCAAACTGGACTATACTTCATGCGCAATTTCATTGTCTCTCGAGACAAAAGGATCTCAACAACATGACTGTATACAGCTATTTTTTTTTCTTCTTCTCCCGACCCATAAGCCAGTTCACAGTTAGCTTAAGTGAGCACTGGTACAAATGACGTTTCTTTCTTTTTCTCTCTTAGTTGCTTTATATTCAAATAGGCACTTACTTCATTTCAAAGCGACATAATGCATAAGCTTGCTCGACGTGACAATCTATGTCATTCATGTTCGAAGAAAGAATAAACTTGCGTTAACCGGATGACAGAATAATCTGCCAATGTACACTTAAGAAAGCTTATAATTAAATTGCTTTGCATTGAGTGTATTAAACTTTCTACTAAAATTGCCAAATATCAGTCTTCCCATAGGGTGGATGTATTGGCAATCACTATTGATAAGGATTAAAATAATAATCATTTCATCACATTTGCCTATCTCAGTACATTTAAAACGAACGTGTCTGCTAGTACAATGCCGTTGTTTGCTCATGCTCAAACTGGAACTCAGAACTGGCTTATAACCTACCTCTAACAATATAAGATATTATACCAAGTAATTTTTCTCGTCATTTGTATTTGTATTCTATTTCTTTACATACATAAATGTGTGACTCTGCATCACGAAAACAACAAAAAGTCGCCAGACAGGGATTTTTAGTCAAGAGCATATATATCTTGAAAGAGCAGACTTTGAGCTTTAAAATGATGTGTAACTCAAATCAACTGGATTCTCTTAACCTATCGAAATATTGGAAAGAAAGCACAAACTCAGGAAAAGTGTGAACTGAGAAGAGAGGCTCTGAAGCACATGGTCTATTCAAGCGCTTAATCTTTACCAAGCCGTGCTGGCTGTGGGACAAAAAATGGGACAAAAAACAGGATGTAAACCACCGGAGTAACAACAATGAAGAGATTATCAGATTAAGCTGAAATTTAGTAAGCTTTATTAACATATTCTGTCCATGATTAATCTCAACTTTCAAAGCAGTAGCAGCATCCTTTCTAAAGTTATTAGAGTTGAGAGTGAAGAGTGTGTACAGGGCTTTTAAAAAATGAAAAGGGGACTCTTAAAGACACACCTAATCACACTATTGTAAAAAAGTGTTCAAGATAAACTGCTAAAATCACACTTTCCTGTTCGTTTTATGATCCCAAATTTTAGCATAATGTTTAAGAAAACTTGCTCTTTCAGAAAATATGAAAAAGTCAAATTTGCTAGGTTGACCCTTTTCACTTTTTTTTTTCAGTCCTCACACAAAATCGGTGAGTGCGACTTTTTGTTCGTTATGTGATGCACGGTCACATATTATGATAATGAATTAACGTGACAAAAATGTTCTAGACACGACTTGTGATTGGTTGAATTGGCATGATATGGCAGTATCTGTTTATAGAGTGCGATGAAAGACCACGCCCTACGAGTACTTATGCACGCATTAAAAAACAATGAAAGACAAAATATGTATGAACATTAGTTGAGATATATACAGCGTTTACAAATTGTTTAAAATCAAATCTCCTGGCGTTTTTTTGCCTGGCCCCTATTTCACCTCTGGACAAATGTAAGACAGCATTTGATTACTAAGATTGAGCACGTGTGGCCCGAGTGGATGTACAGCATGTTTATCAAATTGAGCATTTGTCATATCCCAAGCGTCGACGAAACCCACGTTATTTTCCTCCGAGATGATTCTTCTCAGTCGCCAGTCCAGGTCCCTAGCAAGCCAGTCGCTATTCATCAGGTAGTGCTCCACAAGTTTGTGCTCTCTCGTGTTCGCACTCTTGAAGAGTACAATAGTCTGAGGACTTCTCTCGTGCAGACGACGGATGGCGCCAACTATAGATTGAATGCGAGCTTCGAAGATTGGCGGACGGTGTTTGGTGAAGTGCATCCCCAACGACAATACTACTACAGTGACATTTTCGTCATCGCGGATACTATCCAAGACATTGACTACGTAATCAATATATGCTGTTATCTCCCAATGTGAGGCACGACCGATCGGATAGCCATGAAACCGAAAAGTTATGTTTATATCATGGTTATTTTCTAACATCTTCATTGGTCCGATGTACCAACTCGGCAACTTCTTTGTAATACTGGTCTTTAGTTTAAACGTCTTGGCGTAGTATTCAAAGAGTTGTCGGATGGTCGAATCGCCGAGCAGACGAACCTTTTTGCCCTGTAGACATGACATTGCTTCTTCTTTGGCGAAATGACGAATCTTACAAGTGCCTGAGTACCAGTGCTCTCCCGAGTAGAAGCCAGCGACCTCGGCTTGACTGCCCAGAGCAGTGGGATGGCAAGAAGGCAGCCGAGCTAGTGCGCTGCTGTAAACCACCGAAGAAGCACCTTACAAAGGAAGGGATCGAAAAAAAAAATCATATCTATGTAGAAAAACTGTGGAAAGCGCTAAATGCAGATTTTGTATGATAGTGAACGTCTATATGCAGCTACATGTATATCTTTCACACTTTGACACTTTTACACGTGAGGTGTAAACCGTTCCGTCAACATGTCTATAGTGTACCGTGTCTTTACATGTTGTAAGCTGACAGCGATGGAATACACCCCTCAAAACAAATAATAAATAAGCAAGTAAACAAACAAACAAACACTACACACACAATCAAAATAAAGAAAAAGCAAAACAAAACGGAAAAGTAAAGAAGATAAAGCATGGGGACTTTTAGACTGCAAAATTTTAAAAATCACAGAAGTCTTACTCTACCTTGTTGTGACTTCACTACTATTGAGTCCGTGTCTCCAGAAATCCGCATATTTGCCCTGCGAATACAAAATACGACATCACCACTGGAGAGCATATTAAACATGAAATGTTGTCAGTCTTCCACTACCAAATAGTACCAACGAAGAAATTAGTAATTCTACATTGAAATAGAACATTTCGACAAACGCGCAGTCGAGTAGGTTGTTCCCACGTCTTTCACGGTCACTATTATTCAGAGGAGACTAAAAACCGTGTTTTGTTTTGTTTTGTTTTGTTTTTTTTTTTGCTCTCTTTTTTTTTGGGGGGGGGGATAACTATGTACGTTTCTGTATTGCTCAACGCAGGCAATCCACCGCAAACTTTAATAAAGGCATTTGTCATTCTATAATGTTGTGTGAGTTTAGACCTAATACCATACCCATATTTTACCAAAAACTTGAGAAACTGAAAACTTGAAACTCTTGATTGAGAGTGAAAAAAGGGATTTCATTCATTATGCTTTCAAAATTCATCTAAATCCAGATTTTTCCTTTGATTGTTTCGTTCTAAATTGCTGGATCTTTTGAACTACATAAAATATTACTTCTTACTTCAAGAAAGGAAGTTTACTGTGTTTGTCATTGAAACGCGTTTCATTCCACACTTTAGAAGCCGGTCTGAGGCGATGTCCAAACCAATATTTGCAGGACAGGTTTTGTGGCTTCCGGCAGAACCATGGGAAGCCCGATCTCTCATCGGTGAAATTACACAGTGGACCCTATAAAATAGGCAATGGAGAAAAAATATACATACATTGTGCGAGATTATATGTGAGATATAATTTATATAGTGTACGTAATCTTTAAATAAATGTGTGCAAGTATACATTGATGTCACTCAATTTATACCTATTTAGTGTCTACTAGAACAAAATGCATTTTACATTCATGCAGAGTTTGATAAATAGAACAATGAAGAAACTTTCCCCTTGAAACTGATCAGCAAATTGCCATACATCAACGTGAATAAACACTGAATTAATCAGTGTTGAGTAGTAGCCATGACAAAATGTCATGTTTTGTCATGGCTACTATACTCAACGCAGTACTTAATTCAGTACTTATTTACGTCGATGCAGAGTAATTTGATAATCAATTGCAATAAAAGCAAGTCGACGGAAGAATTTCGTGAGTTTGAACATTCCTTCTTCTCCTACCTGGCAACACCAGGGTTATGATAATGGCAGGGCCCTCTAGTAGAGCAAAGGAAACCTGAAAAGGATACCCTGGATAAGTAAGACCTTGCTATACTATATCATAATGATATATGTATTATCATAGTACTCATTTTATTCAATAGTTTCAAGTTTCAAGTTTCAAGTTTATTTTCCACATCTCATAAAAAGAAAAATGAAATCAATGTGATTTCATGTGAGCATAACAAAAATGTACACACAGAAAAAAACAATCAATAACAAAATAACGCACATGTATAAAAATCAGAGTTTGTGACTCGGGATATGTGGCGAGTGTGGAGGGGAACAGCAATAGGCCATTGACCTTTCGAGGCCGAACCCCATAGACAAAAAAAAAGAGAGTCATTTAAAATAATGATATCCTAATTAACAGTTATCAATTAAAACATTACAGAATGATTAACAACAAGCACATAAAACAATTACAAGTACTAAATGCACTTACAGAGGACAAAATAAGACACAAATTACAAAACAAAAACAGTCTACAAAACGGGACATTATGTAGCACTAAGCCAGATCGGACTACACATTTATACAATAATTTGAAATAAGCTGTAACTTATATTTTCTTCTGAATGATGCAAGAGATGGACTTTGTTTTAAATCAATGTTTAAACTGTTCCAAAATTTTGGACCTAAAAATTTTATACTACTTCTTGATATCTTATATCGGTAAAATGGAACGTACATATTGCACGAATTTCGGGTTTCATAAAAATTTATAGATCTATTAAATGCAAAGTAACTGCTGAAAATTTGAGGTATGTAACCTTTAGAGTGTTTATACATAAAACTGGCTACTTGAATCAAATAAACATCATTTACTTTTAGCATATTCAACTTCTTAAAAAGAAAATCAGTAGATGTTAAAAAAGATGAATTCGTTATAACACGGATTGCACGCTTTTGCAAGATATATACTCTATTCGATAAGTACATTGCACACTTCCCCCATGCACAAATACAATATGAAATATGTGGTAATATCATAGTATTATATAAATTCACTAAAATGCGCAGTGGTAAAAAACTTGTCATCCTATTTAAAACACCAATAACTTTAGATATTTTACAAGATATATCATTAATGTGATATTTCCAACTCAAATGTTCATCAACTATGACACCTAAAAATTTAACATTCTGAGCCTCTGTTATTCTATTTTCATACAACATTATATTCAATGAACTAGTATCTATTTTGACATTGTTTGGTCTGAATACCATATAAACAGTTTTTTCATAATTTATTGTAAGTTTATTGACTACAAACCAATCACACACCTTCTTTAGTTCAGTATTCAACAATGCTGTCATATCATGTATAATTTTGCCAGATAAAAATAAATTGGTGTCATCTGCAAACATAATTGGGTTTAAAATATCACTCACAAAACACAGATCATTTACATATATCAGAAAAAGCAATGGTCCTAATACAGAACCTTGAGGAACACCAACATTTATAAAATTACATTTCGAGTAATGATTATCAATAAATACATATTGTTGTCTGTCTGTTAAATTACTTTCAAACCACTGTAAAACATTTTCCCTGATTCCATAATGATACATTTTCTTTAAAAGAATCGAAATATTAATAGAATCAAAAGCCTTTGATAAATCTAAAAACAAACCCAGAATTATTTTCTTTTCTTCAAAGGCTGTAGATACATTATTAACAAACTCTAAAAGTGCCATATCTGTACTAAAACCTTCTCTAAAACCAAATTGTTTATTATACAAAATATTGTTTTTATCTAAAAAAGCTGTCAATCTCTTATGAACAAGTTTTTCAAATATTTTAGAAAAAACTGACAAAATTGAAATAGGTCTATAATTTGAACATGAATATTTATCTCCCTTTTTATATACGGGTATCACTTTTGCTAATTTTAAATCTGTGGGATATATACCTTGTTCAACTGAAGTATTAAAAATATGTGACAAGGGAAAAGAGATAAGATGGGCACATCGTTTTAAAACAGAAGAATCAACGCCATCATGGCTAGGAGATTTGTTGGCACTTAAACTCATAATAACAGATACAATATCTCCTTCACTAATTGGTGTAAAAAACATAGATTTCTTTCATAAAATGTGAGAAATCTTTACCTAAGGAAGAATGCGGCAAATTATTCATTAACTTAGTTCCAATACTACTGAAATAATCATTAAATGTATCAGCAATACTTTTCTTATCATGAATTGCTACACCATTATGCTCAATGTAATCACAACTATCTTTCTTACAATTCTTATTCAACAAATTATTGATTACTCTCCATGTACCTTTTAAATCACTCTTCACTTTGTCAAAGACATTTTGATAATAGGCACGTTTAGCTGCACGGATCATATTGTTAACAGTATTTCTATATTGCTTGTGAATGTGTTTACGATATTGAGTGGGATTTTTCAAATATTTTTTATACAATATATACTTTTTGTGACACATCTTTTTCAGTTCTTTAGTAAACCAAGTTTGACAATTATCATTTTTCTTGATATTTACTTTTTTAAAAACAAAACATTCATTATACGTATCTAAAAATGTGCGCATAAAATATTCATATTTCTCATCAACCGTAGGAACTTCCACAAGATGATTCCATTTAACAGACTGTAACAAACCAAGAAATTTCACTATTTTTACCTCATTAATAACTCTTCTGTATATATGCTTAACATCATCATTATACACTCGACTACAATTATACACAATAAAAGGAGATAAGTGATCACTGACATCTGAAATGAGAATACCAGCTGTGACAACATTTTCTGAGCGGTTGATAAAAACATTATCGAGTAAGGTAGCTGACGAGTTCGTTATTCTTGTCGGCTTGAATATCATAGGAGAAAAAGAAGATGAAATGAATAAATCTAAGAATTGATGTGTCACATTGTTATCAACCAATAGATCAACATTAAAATCACCTACTATAATACATTGTTTCCTTTCTTGAGATATTTTGTGGAATACAGGTTGTAGCATATCAATAAAAGACTGAATTGGTTGATTAGGGGGTCTATAAACAGTAGCTACAATAAGATTATTTTGAGAGTTGGCTATTTCAATAAACACAGATTCAATACATTCATTAAAAACATCAAAATCAAAACGTTGTTTAAATCTATATTTACTATGTACAAAAAGGCCAACACCTCCACCTCTCCTATTATACCTCCCCTTTCCAACAAAATTGTCATGAGGTAACGAGAATAACACATTATCATTGTCCTGCATCCACGTTTCCGACACTCCGATAACAGACAAATCTAAATCTAAAGAGTTTAAACAAGAAACGAAATTATCATAATTTCCTTTAGGGCTTCTACAATTAAAATGAACACAAGTCATCATAGCAGGAGTATTATATTGTTTCATTTCATTCTTAAATTCACTTGGAATGTAATATCGTGTAGTTGTCACACATTCCTCATCTAACGTGTTTTGCATATTCTGATTTAACTTACTGGTTTTACACGTATTACAAATGCCATCTTGCAGTATTTGGTTGTTACATAATGCACACTTACTATTTACAGACATGTATCCTAAGATATAACATATAAAACATAAAAGAGAACATATATTCACGTACAATTATCACAATAACTTATCTCAATTATACACTGAAATTTAGAACGAGCAAAAGAAAAAAAATAACCAAATCAAATTGCTGATAACAACAGATTTAGAAACAAGTCATTGCCTGATTACAATGTATTATTACCTTTAGGAGGAATTCAGCAGTGATGATACTATATTACAATGCATAGAAGCAAAAGAAGATACATATCAATGCAGTACAGTAAATACATGTTTACAATCAAAAGTTTACATTCTGGGGCCACTAGTGAATGAAATTAACTGTAGATCACAAATTCTTGAAGTCACTTTCACGTCTGATCAGTTTCTTTACTGTCCTTCCGTTTGTGGCTGGTATTTCTGCGATGATGCGGCCATCTGAGGACCATGCAGCCTTCACTTTCGTGTGCTGGGATGCCTTGCGTAACAGGTCAACGTTTCGCTTTGTGAGGTCCTCATGGATTGAAACTCCGCTTCCTTTCAAATGTCTTCTTCTTTTCAAGATCTCTTGTCGCTTTCTGTAGGAGGTCAGCTTGACTATGATGGGCCTGGGTGCGGCTGTATCTGCCTTCTTTCTTCCCGTGCGATGGCTACGGTCGATGTCCTTTTCAGGATTGATGGCAAGCCCAAGGTCTTTCTTGGCGATGTCACAAAGAATGTCATCAGTGCTTTCCCCTTCTCTTTCTCTCACTCCAAATATGCGGATGCAGTTTCTCCGGGAGTATTGTTCCATGTCCCACTGTGCTTGAACCAAAGTGTCAATGCGGTCAGCTTGTTTGCTCATCTCTTTCTTTAGGACAGTTATTTGGTGGGCTTTGTTGTCACAGTCTGTTTGAAGGTCATGCATCTGACCTTCAAGAGCTTCAATGCGGTCATTGAGCTTGACAAAAGCCTTGTCCACAGCTTTGCTGATGGCAGCATCGAGCATCTCAATGTAGTCGCCATTCTTCAGAAGTTCCTTTATCACACTGCAAACAAGAGCTGATGACTGTCGGGTTGAAGGTGGTGAATTGAGGGCCATTGAGGAAGGCTTAACTCCACTGAACACTTTCCTTTGAAAGAGTGACACCTTTGTCCTGGAGTAAGGCACTGTTCAGCTGGAGGAACACAAAAGCTAGATTATCCTGTCTGCACTTGGAGAATGAGATGCTTCAATCAAATGAAGAAACCCGCACTCGATGTGGATATCTGGGACTATAATTATGAGTCTGGTGATTCAAATCTTGGCTTGAGGAGCAAAAAAATAAAATGCAAATATCTCTTCTTGTACCTTCTTATACTTCACAAAAGTCCTCCTGCTTCCTTAGTGACTTGTTTCCTCCAAGGTTTTCAATCTGTATCAGATCATGGTCCTCTGGCTGGGAGTTAAAAGCAGGAAAATAAGCACCAAGCACCAAGCACCAAGCACAAGCACCAAGTATTCGAACAGATATAGTATGTATGATATCTTGATGATTTGCATAGGCAAAAGTTACCAGCCATTCACCCCGGTCATTCACACAGGCGCAACTATGGTCTTTTTAATAATAATAATAATAACGATGATGATAATGATAATGATAATAAGAATAAGAGTAATAACAATAACAAAATGATAATGAATAATAATAATAATAATAATAATGATGATGAGAATAATAATAATAATGAGTATTATAAAGCGTATAATGCTTAACAAAATTGTATTTAGTGAAAATAGTGACATAACTGTATAGAATAATGGCGGTTAATCACGCATCACTATATTGTGTGTTTGCCTCAGACTTACGTATTTTCTGGGCAGAGCAGTATCGCACAAAGTAGATTCTACTTTCGAGGATTTCTTCGCCCGAAAGCCCCCTAGATATTGTGCGTCAACGAGGCCCTCACTCTGTATTTGACGGAGAAGATAAATGGCTTCGCTGGGATGAACGAGCGTGACCTCGATGCTGACGACTCCGGCCCATTTGAGAGTAAAAACAGCAGAGTACGTTCCGTTACCGTGGTCGAGCACCTCTCCGTCTGTCGACGAACTGGCCGCAAAGGTCTGATTTTTGGTGAACATTTTGGCGCGGAAGTAGTCCCCACCGTACGATTTCGTCTGGTTCAGACCGTTCCTTGCTTGGATGACGAGTTCCAACTGGTCGCAGACCCGGAACTCACCGTGCTTACCCCTCATCGCAAAGGACGAGAGTGTGCCATTAGTAAAGGTGGTGGTGTTTTGCCAGAAAAGCTTCTTGGGGAGGCCATACCCTTTGAAGTGCATTCCCTTGGTTTTGACGTTTCGATTTGGGCAGAACGGGTGACGCACCGTCCGAACGCTTTCGGCGTCGGCTTCTTCTGGTTGACGCCCTGCACTTTCCGAAGAAAGCTGGTAAAAGTCAAGAGAAAGATTAAAGGCATCGAACCCATCCTCATTAACTCAGCAAGTCATACGTGTCTTTTAATTCGGAAATTATTATCTTGTTATCAAATAAGCAACTCTGAATTGTACTTCATAATATATGTATATATATATATATATATATATATATATATATATATATATTATACCTGTTATAATGAAAAAGTATAGATGGCATCAGTTAGAGTCATATTTCGCAATGTGAGAAATGAACTTTCCCGTCAATCTTCTAAAATGCGTTTCCATTTCAGACATGAATTGTGAATTTGAAATAAATTTGTTATTTTCTGTTACCAAAAAAAGTGATGTCTATATATTCTTATCGAAAAATGAAATTAAAATTGAAATTGAAAATATATAGAGGTTTAGAATATTATTGTGAGACTGAAATAAACGATACCATATTATGCCCAAAATAGGGCTCAAAAGAAAACAGGTAACATGTATAACTCATGGCGAGAAGATACAACAGAACTTAATGGGTAAAATCAATCCTATTTGATATGAATTGCTATCTTTATGATGTGCGTGACAAATAAGAAATCGTGTAAATGTAAAGATATCTTTGCCTGAATATAAGACTTTTCAAATCTACAGTGCTCCTCATACAGATACATGAGCATTAACAATTTATGTGTGTTGAACGCATGTCGGTAAAGCGCATACTGCGTTTTTCATGCCACAGTAATGCCATACAACTGTGCGAGACAACACCGCTATTAACATGATTAAGGTAATTGCAAATTAACACAGGTTAAATTCAATTTTGTCACGAAATTTCTCGATGGAGCTTTTGCTCATTCATCTCCTTTTCTCGTTTGCCATTTTCGTGCATGGTCATTCATTCTCGCATGTACATGCCATACAATTTAGTTTTTCGATGTCGTTGCCTGATTTTACGGTCATTCTATTTTCGAAACAATTTCGTTTTGCAGCATTCAAATTAAGGTGATGCGTATATTTCCATCCATCTAAGATAAAGTACTTTCGTTTTTGTTAAACAGGTCAGATGATTTTGAGTTGCTTGTATTATGACTAGCCATTGATGCTTTATAAAGATATAGTATGATAATTTTGATTGCGTGTTTTTTTGTTTAGATACTGAGTACTTTGTTATGTCTATAACCCATGTTGCGAGCTGTGTTTTAGCCATACACCTTGATATACCAACTTGCAATCCAATTTAAAATCATGAGTTATCACCATCCAAGACTGAGACGGCTCTAGTCTAAAATTCCAAACATGAGTTCAGATGTTTATCTATGTTTAAACAAAACTCTTGCAAACCAGATAACACTACAGAAACTACAAGCAGTGTAAATAAAGATATCTGAGCAATTTACGCGTCTGTATAAACAGTATGGAGCAGACCTTTGTAATGCATCTAGGATCTACAAATTACGTGCTTAAAAGAACCACACCCACACACACGCACACACACAAAAAAAAAACTGACGTCATGGGGATTCAGAATGTTGCTAATATAAAAAAAACCCCAAAAAGTAAGATCTTTCAATACATACATTTATGATATTGAAGGAAGTAAATGCATTTCTGCTTGAGAACCTGGACTTTTTGACGAATTCGAGTGAACATTCTTTTTTTTTTCTTTTGTCTCATCTGAGGATTTATTCAGGATTCCATTCAAAATACACGATCAAAATAATATCATCGTAACGATGTCACATAAAAGTGATGCAAGCACAATCGTGCATTAGAGGTTCAACAATTCGTTTGGTAACAATTGTTCATTTCTCCGTCGTGTTCTTCTATGTTTCATACAACATTGTATTTCTATTCTCGTTCTAATTTCACTCATAAACACATGCTTTAAAGAACAACCTCTTTTATCATTACTGGTTTCATTCCGTTTCAAAATAAGCTTATAAATACTCCAAAATGCTATTGTCAAAAACAAACTATACTGACTCTTGCACTGTATTTTCAGCAAATGTGAAACGTTGATATTTGTTACTCTTGCATGGTATACATCTTGTAACAAACTCCTCACGTATAAAAGAAAATTTTCATTAAGTTTGCTTTCAATGACAGCATGAACAATGTCCTCTTTTACGTTGCAGTTCGGGCACAAATCATCATGACTTAAACCCCAATTGAATAGATTATTTCTCACTGGCAATAAATTATACAACAATTTCAAATCAAATTCTCGTAATTTGTTTTCTTTTATATATTCTAAATTATATCTGAATACACTGGCCCAATCAGCTTGGAAATGAAACTTGTTCTCCCAATATAAGGAACATGTATTGGTTAACAAGTTTTTTGAAGGTATCAAATTATACAAAGCCTTGCTGCTTAGATCCATAATGAAGACTACTTCTTTTGAAACACACACACTTGGTATACACAATACTTTTTCTTTTCTGATATAACTATCAAACATTTCCTTATGTATCATGTTAAACCATACTAATGGTATTGCTTTTTGTAATGTTGCATAATCAAAAATTGCAGTACATTTTCTTCTTTTGAAATTAATTTCTGACATAATGTATTCAAAAGACCGGAAACCATTTATTGTTACTATATCTCCAAAATAGAGTATGCCACTTTCATACCAATCTTTATAAAACAGCGAATGCTTGTCAAACAATATAAGTTTGTTATACCAACCGATCTGATTTAAAACATCAGTTGACCCACTGTTTACACTGGTGATATCTTTCACTGTAGTACAATATCGTATTTGTTCCCATGCCTGTAAAATTTCTTTATAAAACTTTGAAACTTTGTTATCAATATCATTAATAATACTCGTGTTGTAGTTACAATTCAGCAGCAAAATAAACCCCCTAGCAAATCAAACCAATAAGAACACATTTTTCCATATATCTCTTGAGTCATTGAGAAAACGACCCAGCCATTTCAACCGAAAACTTAGCAATTGTTTTTGTATATCCATCATCTTTATTCCACCTTTGCTGAAATCTTCTGTAATAATACTTCGCTTTATTTTTTAATTTTTCTTTTCCATATAAACTTAAACACCATATTTTCCAAAATCTTCAAAAATTTAAACGGTATTGAATCTACCATTATCAGATGAATAACTTGACCAAGGGCTAAGCTTTTTAAAACAATAACTCGTCCAAAGATGGTTAAACTTCTCTTTGTCCAACTGTCAAGGATTTTTTGCAACTTGAATAATTTTTGCTCCCAATTTAACTCCAAAGCTGCATCATTATTGGGGTGAACATAATGTCCAAAATATCTAACTGGTTTATTCGACCACTTCAAATAAAACCTATCTAAATTCCAACGTTCACTCTGTTTACCCAACCAAATCATAAATGTTTTATCTTTGTTAATCTTTGGACTTGCTACATCTCCAAAAGAATATAAACTCTTTTAAAATTTCCTCTAACGATTTTTCATCTTGAACAAAAAACAAAGTATCATCAGCATATTGTAACAGTTTAAGTTGAAAATCATAGCCTGCTAATTCCATTGGCCGAATACTTCTGTTTTCTCTGATGCTGTTGGCCATGAATTCAGCTGCTAAAATGAATAATAGTGATGACAGTGGACATCCTTGTCGGACTCCTCTTTCAACATTAAAACTTTCCGATATCCAACCATTAATCAATACAGAGCTCGATATGTGCGTGTAAAGAGTACGAATCCATTTTCGAAATGATTCGCCAAAATCTAATCTTTCTAAACACAAACTCAAAAATTCTATATCCAAAACATCGAATGCCTTAGCAAAGTCTGCTAGCATTATTGCTCCGGTTTTACCGCTTTTCATAACACATTCAACAGGGCCGTCACCAGCTTTTTTTCAAGGGGGGTGCGTTTTGACACTAATGTAACGAGATTTTTTTGGACAGACATTTGGAAGTCAGGAAGCTCTCAATCCCCAGACTTTTAGGGTTTTTAGGGAAACCAAGCAGGGAAAGGGCACCGGCGTAGCTAGGATTTCTTTTTTTTTTGGGGGGGGGGGGGGGGGGGGGTATGCGAGGGAGCGAAGCGACCGAGCCCAAGCGAACAGAGCGAGCAAGGGGGGTTGGGAGGGCGTGTGAGGGGGTTGTCCCCCCCTCCCACGGTGAGAATTTTTTGCATTTTGATGTTGTAAATGGTGCAATTTGATGCACGTTTTTGCTTGTTTTATCGACTTGAAACAGTCCCACTTGTTTAAGGTAGCAGTATATTTTGATGTCGATTATTACTGAACAATTTGCCTATAAAATAGTATCATCAAAATAAACTTCCTGTTTTAATATTTACACTGAATATAAACGCGACCATGCAAGCTAGAGCGAGCGGAATGACCAAGGGAGAGGGTGTGGGAGGGGGTGTCCCCCTCCCACGGTGAGAAGTTTTTGCATATTGATGTTGTATGGTGCAATTTGATGCATGCTTTTGCTTGTTTTATCGACTTGAAACAGTCCCACTTGTTTAAGATAGTATATTTTGATATACACTGTCGATTATTACTGAACAATTTGCCTATGAAATAGTATCATCCAAATAAACTTCTTGTTTCAATATTTCCACGAAAATCATGAACGCGACCAAGCAAGAGCAAGCGGAGGGAGCGAGGGGGAGGGTGAGAACTTTTTTTTTTCATTTTGATGTTGTAAATGGTGCAATTTGATGCAGGTTTTTTGCGTGTTTTATCGACTTGAAACAGACCCACTTGTTTCAGGTGCCAGTACATTTTGATGTAAATTGTTATTGAACAATGTGACTATGAATAATAATACATCATTTGAATAAACTTCTTAATTCTTACACTGATGTCATGAACGTGACCGAGCCCAAGCAAGCGAAGCGAGCGAGGGGGAGGGGGTCGTCCCCCCTGAGAAATTGCATTTCGATGTTGTAAATGGTGCGATTTAATGCATGTTTTTGCTTGTTTTATCAACTTGAAACAGTCCCACTTGTTTAAGGTAGCAGTATATTTTGATGTAGATTATTGTTGAATAATTTGCCTATAAAATAGTATCATCAAAATAAACTTCATGTTTTAATATCTACACTGAATATCATGAACGCGACGAAACAAGAGCGAGCGGAGTGAGCGAGGGAGGAGGGTGGGGAGGGGGTGGGAGGGGTGTCCCCCTCCCACGGTGGAACTTTCAGTATTTTGATGTTGTAAATGGTGCAATTTGATGCCGGTTTTTGAGTGTTTTATCGACTTGAAACAGTCCCACTAAGGTAGCAGTATATTTTGATGTAAATCAGTATTAAAATATTTGCCTATAAAGTGGTGTAATTTAAATAACCTTCTTGTATTAATTCTTACACTGAATATTATGAACGTTGTCTGTTAAGCAATCAAACAGAAAAAAAAAAAACATGCACGCGAGGGTCTGAGGGGCATTTCTCCCCCCAAACAAAGATGATTTTGTATTTTCAGACCTGAAATTCAGCGATGTGGTGCAAACTTTTGACGCAGTACAACTGTACTTGAATTTTTTGCAGCCCCCTCCCAAAAATGATAATTTAAACAAATAGTTCTTTTTTTTTCCGGTGAAATGTTAATGGCTCTTATTCCGAGTGTGCATCAACTCTGCGTATGTACAAAGTATTGTGAGGTAGAGCTTAGGGGAGGATGTGGGAGGGGGATACCCCCTCCCGCTCGACGGAGCTTTTGAGTTTTTAGAATTGAAATAAAACGATCTGAAGCACACTTTTGTGGAAAATCCAGAAATTGTCATTCCCCATAGTGTACAAAGTCTATAGAAGGGACAAGGCAATGGGAGGGTGGTAAGATACCTCTCCCATATTCGATTATATCTTTTCCGCCTTCCAAATCCCCGGTCAAAATCTTGGGGGGGGGGGGCGACTGCCCTATCGCCCCCCCCCCTTGGCTACGCCATTGGGAAAGGGTTGATTGTTAATTTAGTGGAGATAATATCCCCTCCCCCATGACGGAACTTTTGCATTTGTTTTTATTAAGTAAAGCGGCAGGTTTGGTACACACTTTCGATGAAACATTTGTAAATCTGTCATTCTATAGGTGTATTAAGTCCATGGAAAATAGACCGAACGGTGGAAGGTGTGGGAAGAGGTATCCCCCTCCCACACGAGAGAGACTTTGCTTTTTTAGAATTGAAATTCAGCAACCTGCCATCTGGTGCACACTTTGTGTGAAATAATTGGACAGATTTCTAACAACAAAAAAAAAGGAAGAAAATCTTTTCATCTCGGGAATTATAATTATGTGGGGTGGGGCAGATATGGTGCGCTTGCCCCTCGAACATTTTATGGAGGCAACTTTTTTTTTCTGTCAAAAAAGCAAGAAAATCTTCTCATCTTACTAATTATCAATTATGGGATGGGGGCAAAATTAAAATATGCTTGCCCTTCCTATGTTTTTAAGGGGATAAACTTTTTTTTCTGGCAAAAAAGCAAGAAAATCTTCTCGTCTCGGGAATTATTGCGGTGGGCAAAATGATAAACTTGCTACTCCAAACTTGCCAAATGTTTTTTATGAGGCTAAGGCTCGCCCTTGGGCTCGCATTATCAATATGGATTGGTCAAAAGTAACGTGCTGTACAAAGACCCTATATACATACTTGTAAGTAGCACACGTACATGCAAACGTGTACGTGCTCCGTACCGTACGGATGTACAGTACGGTCGATAAATAGTAAACATTGTAGAATACTCGTAGATATGTATAAAATCAGTGCTGACAGAGCCCAGGATGAGAATCGTTTTTGCCCACGATTTTGTTGTCCCTGGTGCATAATTAAAAAAAAAAAGAAGAATAATTATTTAGCGTCCGGCGTTGAGGTCGCTCGCAGATTGAAGTGGTGATTTTTTTTTTTTTTTTTTTGGTGGTGGTCTGAAGGGGGGTGCGTCCGCACCCAACGCACCCCCCTGGTGACGCCCATGTTCAATGATATCTTTCGTTAACCTTACATTGCAGGCAGCTAAGCGGCCCTTTATGTATCCTGTCTGAGTGTCATTCATAATACCGCCAATGACCTTTTGTACCCTTACGACCAAAACTGCTGCTATTATCTTATAGTCACAGTTGAGTAGAGTGATAGATAGGTCTCCAGTTTTTCAGCTGTTGACTGCCACCTTTTTTAAATAACAATGTGATGAGACCTTTTCTTTGGGTATTTGACATCATTCCAGATAAATAATTTACATTCAAGGCTTCTACGAGAAACGCTTGTATTCTCGGCCAGAACACCTGATAACACTCTACAGAAATTCCATTTAGACCGGGTGCCTTATTTTTTTGCATTGCAAATACAGCTTTTTCACATTCTTCTTGTGTGAGTAACCCTTCACACATTACCTTATTTTCGTCAGAGAGACGCTTGATATTTTGTGAACAGGTATAATTTTCCATACTTTTTCTGGTTTGTGTTTCTTTTTTGTATAATTTTGAATAAAAATCAACAATCTCTTTCAGTATCTTTCATTTCCTTCAATAATACGATTACCCTTATCACATTTCAAATGTGTATTTTCTTTTTTCATTGCATTCATCTTTTCTAAGTTCAAAAAGTACTTCGTGCTTTTTTTCTCCTTTCTCAATCCAGCTTGTTCGAGCTCGTATACCAGCTCCCTTGGCTTCGTATTTATAAATCTTTTCCAACTTCTCTTTTACATCAGAATAAGAACTTAATACCTCTTCATTACACTCATTCACATCAATACATTTTTCAAGTTCAGCTAGTTTTGCTTCTAGTGACAATTTGGAGTCTCTCTTTCCAAGTGCCTTTTTCTTACAATTATTTCTGTGAAAATTCACGAACTTGAACTTTAAACATTTCCCATCTCATTTGCACAGGCAAACAATTTGTTGAAAATGAGTCTATAATTTTGAAAATTCCATTTTGGTAATCTTTATCAAATAAAATATCATTATTGATTGACCTAAAATTCCAAACATGAGTTCAGATGTTTATCTATGTTTAAACAAAACTCTTGCAAACCAGATAACACTACAGAAACTACAAGCCGTGTAAATAAAGATATCTGAGCAATTTACCCGTCTGTATAAACAGTATGGAGCAGACCTTTGTAATACATCTAGGATCTACAAATTACGTGCTTAAAAAAACCACACCCACACACACGCACACACACAAAAAAACTGACGTCATGGGAATTCAGAATGAACATTCACCAGAATGTTGCTAATATTAAAAAAAAAAAAACCCGAAAAGTAAGATCTTTCAATACATACATTTATGATATTGAAGGAAGTAAATGCATTTCTGCTTGAGAACTTGGACTTTTTGACGAATTCGAGTGAACATTCTTGAAATTCTTCGGACGATGACAAAGACGAAATGGCTAATTTCGTAACGGAAGGGACCATGCGACACTTTGCGCCCCATACGATCATGTCGTCGTATTCGCAAGAGGACGACTCCCGAGAGTTGATGAATTCTTCTATGTGTCATATATCCTGTACAGAATGTTCCATCACACATTCAGAACTGTCTACCTTTCTACCACCAACGTACCGACGAAATGAAGCGGCTAAACCCAAAACTAAATTCAGACTGGAAATATTTTTTTTTACTTGCACCTTAATATGAAAATAGGGCACTCAGCACTTCACTTTCTTTGCTACACGCAAGAATCTTCAGGAGTGAAAGGGATAGCATAGTATTGGTTGAGGTAAAAATTCACCTTTTAACTTTTTGTGAGATTCTTAGAAACCACTTCATGAAATGTTAAGAAGTATACGATCCTAAAAGGAATTCAATGTTTATTTGATGAAAATCAGTTTTTAAATGGCTGAGATATCCAACAACAAAGTGATCCTTAAAAAAAACCAAACATATGGGTCTTACCTTTTATGAGGATCGCTTTGTTTTTGGATATCTCAGCCATTTCAAATCCAATTTTCATCTAATAACTTTTGAATTCCTTTTAGAATTATGTTCTCTCTCATATCATTTCAGAAGAGGTTTCTCATTATTAAAAAAAAAAATTAAAAAGCCAAAAACGTTGGAAACTTGAAACCCCATCTCAGCTGAAACTGTACCATCCCTTTAAGAAGAGGAGAAAGTGGCGGTTCACCTATTGATCAGTCTTATATTATCTTCCAAATCTTATCAAAGGTGGTTCTTGACAGTCAGAAAGCTGGTCTAAGGCTTACCTGACATGGCAGTAACGGCAGTGTGTGCAAGCATGGATTCTAAGCACTGGAGAGTAGTCCTAGATACATGTTGAATTGGAATAGCTTACACCATAGGTTCTTTCTCTGATGATGGTTAGATTATAACGCTTGTATAGGCCTGCACATGCAAGTTTGAAACATTATACGACTATACACTGTACAAGAAAAAAAAAAGACACAAACAAACATAATTTTTGAGCTGGATAACGAGCAAGCGAGCGAGTGTAGACAGAACCAAGAAAGTCATAATCCGGGGTTGAGCGACGGAGACGAAGCCCGAACCCCTGACCAATCAGAAAAGAGGTAATCAAGTGCTTCCGGTGCATGCGTGGTGTAAGTACAACAGTGCGCAGCGTAATCATGAATATTCACGTGGTTTGGAAAGTACGGGACTAAGAAATACGAGTGTGAAAAGGTTAGTTTTCTCTTTAGCCCGGGACAAAAAATAAGTACAGGATTTATTGGCGAGTGTTAAAAGCTGAAAAAAAAAATGATACGGAATTAACGACAGTCATGGTCAAAGAAAGTACGGGGTTAAGAAACACAAGCATAAAAAGGGCTTAATAATTATCACATTCACATGCCTACACTGAAACACAAATGATATAGTCACCATCGTTATGCTGGCATTTTGCACAAGATCCATAATAGGACAAATTCCTTGGAGTTCAGATACAAAAATTATAAAAGATCCTATACCTTAAACAACGACATGATTGATTTGACTGCGAATAACACAGTTTGTTCAGGAAAATATTGAATACGATGATGTGTGATTATGCCTGCGTAATTTTGAAATGGGTTGTTGGAATAAAGAAATTATGTTGTTGTTTTTTGTAGTATTCAGCTACACATATTTTTGGTAAAGAATTATTGTTTGAAATATATTCATATGATTTCATTTATTTGTGATATCAAATGGATAGATTTTATGTATGCATACATATGTGTTTGTTTTTTGTGTAGTAATATCTAGTAATTGTTTTGTGCAATATATTTTGTGTCTAATTGTTTTTGAATGTGAATGTAATGTACGACAGTTCAATGTATCTAATTGTCATTGCAATGTATTTTAGCCTTCGAATATTTTGCAAATTTTACCCCATGATCATAAACCATTCTTATAACAATAATTTATATCAAAGGTTGCGCATTTCAGAGCAAACATAAATTGATGTTGTATGAATTATAGGCAGAGATCGTGCACACCGTGACAATTTACTTTTTCTTCAAATAAAGTCAGATTGTTGTGATAGTTACGCACTTCCAATGTTTACGAAATATTTACATTTTATAACCTGTTTATAGACAGAGAGACATCGTGTATACACATCGGAATACATAACTCAGGGATCTTCAACTAATAAAGTGAGATTGTGTGGAACAACAGTTCCTGCAGTTAAGCAAGCAATATTCCCAAAGTTTCAAGTCATCTGCTGCTTACTTAACAGCTGCATCATCTCATACCATACGATCAAAGTCTGAAGTTGGATGATAAGTTCCTCCTATCACGTTCTGTCTAACCAACTGCGATTATACGTGACCGAATTTTACTTCAGACAGAGTCACAATAAATTGTAGCAATTTAATGCCGAAAAATGGATCACTTATAGGAAACGCAGCTGACTGCCTGAAATAAGCTTTAAATACATGTGAATTTACTTAGTATATTTTCTTCAAAAATTGAGCGTCCGGTATTATATAAATGCATGATTGATATTTGTACTATGATGTCAATGTATGGAAATTGGCGTTTCTTGCCCCCCCCCCTTTTTTTTTTGGGGGGGGGGGGAGGGTGCCATAACGAGCATTCGCTGTTTTTTTTATATTCAAAGTGTTGACCAATTGTTGACATATTGATATACATCTATACTCACTGAATAGTTTCATATACCATCCATCAACAAATCATGGTCCGTAGATTTGAAAGTTCCACTCAAGCTTACTGGAAGGCCGAGACTTCTACTGGAAGAGGTTCAACATAATACATTCAACAATCCAGTCAGAATGCTGGTGTGAACATCCTCATGTCATCACCGTATCACCGTTATACTCACTTTCTCTGAATAGATCACAGTAACTGTATACACAACAGCTTAATTTCTACTCTCTTTTTTTTTTTTGAAAATCATGACATATTCTCCAAGAGACTATGGAAGGATGGCAAATTGATCAACTTTTTTTTTAAGTGAAACGCAACTCAGTGGCACATAAGAATTCTCCAAGTCATATTCTAGTCGACAACATAGCATCTTCAACCATTCTCCCTTAAGCTACTTGTATAAAGTCATTAAAAGTTTTCAGTCCCTTCAATGAAATGATGTAAAGAATTATTAATGCAGAGCAGTTTAATGACATCAGGTCAACGTCATATCACAGTAAAATACTCTCTAAAAATCCTATGATTCTATGCTTGTCTTTGCATTGACTGCTGACGATATATTTATTTGTTGTATGCACATGAAAATCCACACTCTTTTCTCCCCCCCCCCCAGAAAATCTATGTTGACTTCAAGACAATTTTAGAGTGGATTTTAGTAAAGTAATCATCACCTAACCTTAAAAAAAAACTAAATTGAATACATGGTCTAAATGTATTAGATATACTCCCAACTTGAATTATTGTCGATAGTTTTCATTGGGCAGAGTATCAAATACAGAGTTCCTAAGGATGAATACTGATCGTAAACTTTAAATTGGAAACATCATGGTGATTTTTCTTTCGCAATATTGGTGTTATCAATGGACTAAAGCTTCATTTCTCCCGAATTATTTCACTTTTACTGAGTTTTTCCTGTGCATTGCTGTATTGTACATTGCGTTTTACACTGCGGTAGACTATATCCCTAAAGAACCACGGTGCAATCAATAGTAGAAAATGTGGAGTGTAATCACAGGTGGTAACAAAAAGTGAACGACGGTGTAGTAGACAATGCGGAATGTTCCTCAGTGTGGTTGACTGTGGTAGACTGTGTAGAGTGTACCACAGTATGGTGGAATATGTGAAATGTTTCATAGCGTGATAGACAATGTTGAGTAAACCACAGTGTGGTTGAGTATGTTGAGGTCACCTGTGTTTAGTTATAACTCTGAAATGTAAAACAGTGTGTTAACTAATCATATTGAGGTTACCTGTGTTTAGTTATGAAATGAAATACATGTTTATCAAAGTATGATTCAAAATGTGGTGTTAATCACGACAGTGTGGCTGAGGGTGTGGTATGTTTATCCAAATGTGGACGGCATGTGACAAACTGTCTGGAACTCCGTGTATCATGAAATTGGGACATATTATGTCCCAATATCATGATACCATACATCTGTCAACTTACCACACACTGACGATATTAAGCAAATAATCAACGTTGGTAAAGGTGATGGGACAAACTATCACTTCCGAGGCGATCTGGATGTAGCTATCTTTCCGAACAAGCATGGTAATATAATTTGTGTCAAATCTTAACTATTTAACTTGCTTTATTTTTTTCCACCAAGTATCCGTATTGCACCAGCTCTTTAGTGGATCACGCTATTCCAACAGTTTTGTAATCTAAATGTATGATTTGTAGCATCACGAGTTGTCTTCCTTTCTTCCTAGCTGTTTGTGACTTTGTAATTTTGGAAATGGGAATGAATATCAAATCAAACCAAATAAAATCAAATCATTACCTTAATCTAATTAGCAAGATTGATCTTGACGAATATACTATTGTTAAACACACATGTCATGAACCTTCTGTTTAACGATTGTTGCATGACACTTCTCCCCCCCCCCCCCCTTCGTAATATTGTATTGTATTATATTGTATTAATATTGCTCTGGTGATTGATGTCACTTCAAGAGCTGATACGTACATGTATGTATACTATAGATGCTTGGATGGACGTTTTATGCTTAACATTAGTGCACTGAATAGAGACTAATTGACGCTATACTGACACTGGCTGTTTCAGTGGAGTTTAGAACGTCATGCTGGCAAATGATACCGACGTGGCCTGCAAAGAGAAATACATCTTTATATTTTCAAGTGAAACACGTAGGCCTCCTGCAACGCATTGTGTTCACTGTGCTCTTGTATGATATGACGTACACAATGGATATTTACTTTTCTTTCCATCTCTTTAATATTTGGGGGTCGTGGACCAGAAATGAAAGAAGTGGTATTAGATCATAATCACTTACATTGTGACGTGCAGAGTTGGGTTGTAAAGGAGAGCCAGCCTCAGAATAATCTTCGATTCACAAACAAAATAGGGAAAACCCATTATAGCAAGGTCTTACAAAATGAGGTTCCGCCTCTGACGAGGTATCGCCCATTATTCGTCTACTCGAACTACCATTTACCATTTACGTGTTAAAGGTCCTGTTTACCTTTGGGAGCAGTTACTTAAAAAGATTTCAAGATAATCGATATTTGATGCATATGTGTAGGTCTGTTGTCTCATTTTCTCATATTAAACCGTAACTGTAGACGGTTTAGTCTGGAAACATTTTTAATGCAACTATTGCTTACATTTTGTGTATTTAACAATACGTAACACCGATCATATGGATTCAAATTTTTACAGTGGTTGTTTCTATCCCCAATTCACATTTTAGAACTATTTCAAATCACTAATGCTGGGCTTTTGTTTCTTCTGTAAATGGTGAATTTTGCCTTTAACCTATAGGAATGGGGTCACAAGCTACAGATCTCAATATGCCCATGTCAGTGGTTTTGACTTCCATCAGAAAGCAATTGAATGTGGTGTCAAACAAGGAAGCTTGTTAGGCCCATTGCTATTTATGATTAAGCATTAATGATTTTCATAACTCCTCGGACAAATTGTAATTTATACTATTTGCAGATGACTCTAATCTTTTTTATTCTCACCCTGACTGATAATTTGGTAAGAACAGTAAATAATGAGTTAAAGATATTACACAATGTACTTTTTTTGCGAATAAATCATCATTGAATATAACGAAGAAATTTTCTTTTTTTAGTAACTCATTAGAAAACCCACCATGTAATGCTCCTCTAGAAGTAGTTTCTTCCATTAATTTCTTTTAGGCGTTTGTGCTAAAAAACAAACGTTCATGGAAATGTCACATTGATGATATTTGTAAAACTATCTCACGCAATAATAGGTGTAATAAATAGATTAAGATACTCGCTTCCCTTATCTGCATGAATGATTTTATATTCAAGTTTGATAGTATACCGTATCTGAATCGGTTAAGAGGTAATACTTACCAGCGTATCAGGACAATTACCTCCGGTTATATACTGGTCAGTGTTAAGGTCAGTATAAAGTTTAGAGTTAATGTTAGGTTTAGGGTTAGAGTTAGAATTATAGGTTCAGGATTAGGATTAGGATTAGGATTAGGGTTATAGGATCAGGAGAAGGGTCGGGGTAATTTCCCAGAGGGTGGGGGCAATTGCCCCAGACCCCTTACCAGACATTATTAGATAAACTTTTATTATTGCTAGAGAAGACACTCAGAATTGATTTTAACCTTCACCCACAAACACACATTGATGTTTTGTTTTCTGATCATAAAATTTTGAAAAGAAAAGATTTGTATTTGTCTCAGTTTGGTCATTTTTTTTATCAGAACAGTAATTATCACCCCAAAACATTTCACGATTTATATAGTCATGTATATACTCATGTCCATAAATATCCATATATTATGTGAACCTCTCACTTATATTTCTAAACTATCTATGCATCAAAACAAGGTTCCGTTTGCAAGGAAACGGTCTCGCGTCACGCCCATGGGATAAAGGTGCAGGTCAAAGATCGCAGGTGACCAATAACAGACCAATATTTATTTTACCAGTGATAGCAAAAATTATAGAAAAGTTTATATTTGATCAATTGTGCAAAATATCTTTAAGAGAGAGGAGTACTGACAGTGCATCAATCAGGATTTCAACCTAAACGCTCAACAATGACGGCCTTAATTAATGTAACTGAATGTAGGTGTAGTAGCATTAGATTTAAAGAAGGCATTCGACATAGTAGACCATACTACTCTGTAACGTAAGATGCGTCTATATGGCCTGTCTGGTTTGGTTTGGTTTTATTTCCCGTCATAAAAACATACAATGAAATAACTTTACAAATATACAGAGTTTACAGAAATGCAATGTTATACAAACTATACAAACAAAAGAAAATTAACATCATTAAGCAGTACGAGTGTGAGTTTACAAACAGAGAACCTAAGCAATAATAACAAAGACAAAGTGATAGATGATATAGTGGAAAACGGCTGGAAAACCCATATTCAGCGACACTGTTGTAGAGTCACTGGTCTTCCATGGGGACCAGAAGAAGAAGAAGAAGAAGAAGAAGAAGAAAAAGAAGAAGAAAAAAAAACAATATAGAAAAAAAAGAGGGAGGAAAGGGGGTAATATCGTCTTGTAATAACAATAATGATATTCAATATTATCTTCTTATTCAAATTAAAAATCGATGTACAGATTAATACATAAACATCATACCTGAAAAATCTTTGAATTATTCATCTAATAAACACCATTGAGTCTTATTCAGTCTAATTGTTAAACAATAATCGCTTAAATGTTACAATTGTTGGGCAGTTACGAATACAAATGGGAAGATTATTATGCAACTTTATACCTCTATAAAAAATGTGCGTTTACAACTATTTGTTCGAGGTTTTGGTAAAGGAAGATTGTTGTATCGAAAATGATAGGGTTTATCAACATATGATATATTTTCTTGCAAATAACTGGGTGTTAAATTGTTCAAAACTTTAAACATCATAATTTGAACGTGACGAATTTGACGAGATTTCAGAATTTCCCACTGTAATATTTCATGCATGGATGATACGGAAAAATGAAGTTGTGGCTTAATCTTTAAAATGATTCTTCCTGCTCTATTTTGAAGCTTTTGTATTTGATCAAGAAGTTGCCCACGTGATGATTGAAATATAATATCTGCATAATCTAGATGAGGTAAAATAACCGTTCGATATATCAAATTTAAATATTTTCTACTGATAAATTGTCGTAAACGACGAAGAAATGAAATCATGCGACCCACCTTTTGACACAAATGATCAATATGAACATCCCATTTGAGTTCAGCATCGATATAAAGGCCCAAATATTTCACACTCTGTACTTGATTTATCACATGGCCTTTTATACTAAGATACAATCTATTATACCTTTTAATCATATGGCGGTTCCCAATGAGCATACTCACAGTTTTTTCATAATTGATTTTAAGTTTATTTTTGGAAATCCACTTGTCGAGTTTCAGAAGCTCATATCGCAAAATTGATTGTACTGTACGCGGGTCTTTATGAGAAACATATAAAACTGTGTCATCCGCATACAAATGTACGCTACATAAGTCAAATACAGAAGGTAAATCATTGATGAATATAATGAATAGCAAGGGACCTAAGATAGATCCTTGAGGCACCCCCAGCCCAATGGGTAATTCTTCAGAAAAACAATTCCCTATACTAGTAACGATCCTCCGATCCGAGAGATAGCTTTCAAACCATTTAAGCGAGGTGCTACTGATCCCTATTCTATGCATTGTATTGAGAAGGCATTTCACATTGACAAGGTCGAAAGCCTTTTGAAGATCGACAAATACGGCACCTGTATACATTCCTTCATTCATGGCAGTGGATTCAGTGGTTGAATGGTTCTGGAGTTACCTGACAGATCACACTCAGTGCCCGTTTGTCTTCTTCTTCTCTATAAGTACAGGCCACCGTCGGGTGTATTTTCGTACTGTTGTGCTGTGCAGGCATATGTACAGTGTCTGGATTAAGAAAAATCTACATGGAACGTACTATGTGCATCCGTGTCTTAACGGAGCTGGGTCTTGAGTACCTCTCTCTTAAAGCTTGACAGAGAGGTACAGGAGACGGTGGCCTGGGGTAATGAGTTCCAAAGCCTGGTTGCATCTGGGAAGAAGCTTCTTTGTAGGACTTGTGTTCTTGCGAATGGTAGTGGGGTCCAATCTAGACCACAGACAATAAAATGTGGAATCCCCCAGGATTTGAACTTATGGTCCCTTACTGTTCATTTTGTATATAAATGACTTACCTTTGAGCGTAAAGAATATGGTGTCTCTCTACGCAGATGAATTGGAGCTAGTTTTCACATTTTGGTCCACATAGTATATTTCGAAGCTGCATAGTCAAATTTTCTAAATACAGCGTACTTGGTAGGTATTTAACCGGTGTAAAGAATATATGGACACAATGCCCCTTTTAAAGTTAGGTCTATTGCTTTTAACCCTAAAAGGGCCGGGGGGGGGGGGGTTTGAATCACCCCCCACCCCCTCGACATTTTTCGCGACTATTCTGCCGCGCGAAACTTTTTGACCGCGCCGTTCGCTGACTCTTTACTTTCAAGTCTCGCACATCTTTTGATACCATTTTTGCGAAAATCGCGCATACCGTTACGACGCTGCACGACCTTTTATACATGCCTGTCAGACCGAAAATGGCTCAAAAAGGTGATTTTGTGTATAAAGTCTATGCAAATGGAGTTTTCTCACCTTATTCATAAAGATATGATTATTTTCACATTCACTGGCTGAAATCAATTATTTTCAGCATGATTATGCTTGAAATAGGTTCTGTCATAAATTTAGCGAAAAAATGGAAAAAACAAAAGGTTGAAAAACAAAGAAATACATAAGAAATTCATAAAACAATAAGATATATACGAAATTAGTTTTGATACCAGATTTTTTTCAAGTACATTGTTAGAAATGGTACAAGGAATAATGTCACCAAAAATTAGGATGCCATGAGCTTCATTTTCTGAATTAGAGCAAAATTTATGATTTCACGCATATTAATTAATATGAAATATAAAAAAAATGAAAAATTCAATTTTTGTTTTATAGTTTGGCAGTTTACGCAACAGGTAATGTATGTGCCAATTTTCAGGGCGATTGCGCGATCGACGGCCGAGATCTCGGGGGGGGGGGGTTGAATCAACCCTCCCTCGGCCACAGAACACCCCCAAAAGCCCGGCCTGGTTAGGGTTAAGCCTTTGCAAGGGCATTATTCATTCATGCACCCAGATATGCCATGAAATCTCGAAGGACTTTAACTATACACTGTGATCAATGAAAACCTGTGCTATTAGGCAATTTAAATGCTATCTTGAGGTTAAAAAATCAGAGAAATCTGTTTTGAGAATAATGACAGATGTTTGGATATCCCTTAATATAAGCCCTAATTTTCCCTATTAATGGTCACAATTTAAAAATCTGAAAAAAATCTTGTCATCCTCACAAAAACAAACAAATTAATTAAATATACGTCATTTAAAAAACAAACAAATAAACAAATGAAATGATAAGTATCTTTTTTAAATAATTGATACAATATTTATCATTTTAAAAACAAACAAATAAACAAATAAAATGATAAGTATCTTTTTTAAATATCAAGAGTTTGTGTTTTATTATCAGGCAAAATTGTATAGAATTTCAAGTTTTTTTCTCGTGCCATGGTGACCTTTCCAGAAAACCGAATTGTAGACACTTGTTTTTGTTTCTCTCCCTTTTTTTGTTATGCCTATTTTCATTGTTTTCCTGCCTTTTCCGTTCCTGTTTCGTTCTTGTCCTTGTCATAGTCCTTTCTTTCTGTTTGTTTCGCCTGACGTCATGATATCAAATGTTCATAATGTGATTGGAGTCCTTGACGGATCTTGAGATGCCTTCATCTCCTAAAGAGTAATTCACAAAATGTACAAGCTCGACTTCTCTTGTGAATTCCTTCTCTTCTATAAGATAGAGTATCAGAGTGGGATTGTATTGCTTATTTATTTATTTATTCAAAAACCAAATATGATATTATTATGATATTGGATCCATGTTTTGTTGAAACTCAAAGTTCCTTACAATATTATGTACTCATGTGAGCGTTGTGTGTATTGCTTTGTATTACTTTATATGGAAATGAAATCATTTAAATTGAATTGAATTGAATTAAAGGACATCCTTTGTGTACCTTTGAAAAGATGCGTACTGGGGACGGGTAGTAGTCATTAGGAGCTCGAACAGCACCTGTAGAATCCTCTTGTCTAACTGCTTTGTAGGCCACTGACAGTAAGATGGTCCCACCAGTAAAAGCAAGTAAGGATACGAATGCAGTTGACATACTCTTTTTCATTTTCGCTGCTCCACCCTACGACGACCTTTATCTGTATAGACGAGAATATCGAGAAGAGCCAAGAATAGAAATATTGAGAGTAATGTCACAGAGCAACTGTCATTACTAAAAAGAAATATATGCTGAACATTTCAATCCGGGGAAAGAAATCACGAAAAAAAAAGTTTTATGTAAACTTAGACCTCGCAGCTTCATGCAGCACAGAAGGCCCCATACCGTACAAGCTTTGCTTCCTAGTGGGACCCTCTATTTCCATCCCCATCCTTAGTTAACTTGTATTATATGCGCGTGTGTTATTTATTCATCTGTTACTAATTTTCAGATGTACTTTGTTAAATCACATTTTGCAATTATTACAAATATCCTCTGCATATACATTGTATATCATTTCTCTGTTTATTTGATGGAAATGAAAATAAATTTGAATCTAGAATCTTGAATTATGTTTTCCTCCACGTGACACTCGCATTGAGCTTCAAAATAGATTTGACTCCTACGTAAAATATCTCCATTTTTGTGCTAATAAATTGCTGTATGCCTGTACCTGTAAATGTAAATAGGGTATACAGTTTGCCTGTATAGACCACGAAATGGAGATGACAATTGAAACATCTGGAAATCTATCTCTAACATAATGTATTTATTGTGTCGAAGATTCAGGGCCCTCCCCTGGGCCGTAGTGACCGACCCCTTTAAAGTTTGATCAATATTTATTTTGTGTTCCCCGCTTCCTGATTCATGCTTTTTGTAAGATGTTACAACTAATGGTTCCAAAGAACATGAAATTGTCCATAGTTTGGGCGATCACTTTTTTCAATTCAAAGGTTTTATTTTCACTTCTTTCAACAGAATGTACAAAAAATATAAATTCGACATACGTTTGAAGGAATGATACATAGATAGCAAAGGACAGCATTTGTCAATAATCATTACAAATTTAGGCATTTTTCATACAGACATATTTATACATTCTGCCAAAAAAAGTGGAGGTACCCACTCAAAAGACTATGCTTGTACAACGTGGGCACCTCACAGGAAGAAAAAAAAAGGTGAAAACTTAACTACAAGTGTGCGGGATGAAAAAAGAAGTGGAAAAGGGGAAAGGGAAGAAGCATAAATACAAGTAAAGAGACGAGACAACTAAGAACAAAAAGCCTAGATCAATCGGTACATTCAAGATCAAACCAACAGAGACTATTAGCCATATTAGAAGTGTAGAGCATTAAAAGCGACGAGAAAGTGATATATACAATTGTATGGAATTGCTGATAGCAGAACGCATTATCTGTTCTGTGAAGGCACGTAAGTTTGCAATAGGAAAAACAGGGGATGCGATGCGGAATTCCGCGAAAGACGCGACCTAACAAGCCTATGAAAAATCAATAGCATCCTGGTGCTTACAAAACCTACTTACTGAAAAAAATAAACAAACAAAATTAATTTCTTTCTGTTACATTATAAGACTTAAGAAGGAATGATTTCAATCTTTTTTTGAATGAAAACAAAGAAGGAGCATTTTTTATGTCTGGACTAAGGGAGTTCCAGAATCTTGGGCCTGTATATATAAATGTCTGCTGAGCTAAAACCGTTCTAAGCAGGGGCAAATGAAATTCATTAGACTGTCTTGTTGGGTAACTATGGTATGTCAGGTTACGAGGAAACATAGAATCGAATATAAGCGGAAGACAGTTATTATTATAACTATACATAAATTGTCCTAAATGAAATAAAAACAAATCCTTAATTTTCAGAATCTTATTTTCAGAAAACAAAGAAGCTGTATGAGAGCAAGGAGCGGCATTACAAATGATTCGAAGTGCCTTCTTTTGTAACAATAAAACCCTATCTAATAATGTTTGATGCGTGTTTCCCCATGCCAAGATTCCGTAATTTAAATAAGGTAGTATCAAAGACGAATACAGTATGAATAATGAATGTTGGGGAAGAAACAATTTGAACCTGTTAATGACGCCTATATTGCGCGAAATAATTTTACAAACATAATCTATATGAAATTTCCAAGAAAGTTTATCATCTACTGTGATTCCAAGAAATTTTGTATATGAAACACTTTCTAAAACAGTGTCATCAAAATAAATATCCATATTCAAATTATCTAAAGTGTTACTAAAAAACATATACTTGGTTTTATTGATATTCAGGGACAGCTTATTAGCTCGTATCCAATCTCGTAAATTTTGTAACTCCGCATTTACTGTGTGCACAAGAATATTTGGATCTTCATGTGAATAAAACACATTTGAGTCATCGGCGAAAAGTATGAATGATAACACTTGGGAGGAAGCACATAAATCATTAATATAAACAATAAACAACAACGGCCCCAATATACTACCTTGTGGCACGCCACACATTAATTCTCTCATATCAGAGTTATAATTATTTATTGAAACATATTGTTTACGATCAGTTAGATAACTCCTGAACCACTCCAAGGCCTTCCCACGTATACCATAGTGGGACAACTTATAAAGCAATATATTATGATTAATAGTGTCGAAGGCCTTGGAGAAGTCCAGGAAGATACCGATCAAATGAGAGTGATTATCTAAAGCATGTGCTACTTTATCAATAAAATTCAAAAATGCATGAGAGGTGCTATGCTTTTCTCGAAAACCAAACTGGGAGTTTGTCAGAACACAATGCGTCTTCAAAAAATTCATTGTTCTTTTATATATAATTTTCTCTAAGATTTTTGATATACAAGATAATAAAGAAATAGGTCTATAATTACTAATATCCAGGTTGTCACCATTCTTAAATATAGGAATAACTTTTGCTATTTTCATTTGTTCCGGAAACTGACCGTTTGACATTGACAAATTGAAAATATACACCAAAGGATCCACAATAGAATATATTGCTCCTTTTAAAATCATATTGCTTATATCATCATAACCTGCACTTTTTTTATTTTTCAAACCAGAAACAATATCAACAACCTCATACCTAGTGGTAGGAGTAAAGAATATAGAATGTGTATTATACTGATTCAAAAAATCAGTAAAATGTTTATCAGTATTGGGAATTTCTTGAGCAATATCTTCTCCAATAGTTGTAAAATATTTATTGAAAATATTTACAATATCTTGAGAATTATCAATAATCTTGTCATCAAATCGAATTTTTGATATACCAGAGATTTCGGTAGATGTATTCATAGCTTGTTTTAACACATTCCACGTACTTTTTATATCATATCTATATCTCTGCAATTGCTTATGATAATATTTTTTCTTTTCTATACGTAATATTTTTGTGAGGGTATTTTTATATGATGTGTATTTCAAACGTGCTTGCTCAGTACTTTTCATCTTAAATGAATAAAACAATTTATTTTTTCTATTAATAGATCGCAAAATGGACTTTGTAATCCTGGGAAGCCTTGGTGTTGTTTTATAATTCCCCCGTTTGTATTTTCTTTTGGGAATACATATATCCAAATGAATATTCAAAACATCAAAAAAATTATTCAAAGACAAATTAATGTCATCTGTATCAAACACACATTCCCAATTAGCATTATCTAAAGAAGCACAAAAAACAAAACAAATTTTCTTGAGTTACTCTACGCCTTTCCTGACGATGAAATGAATTAACATTAATATGATTATACTTAAAATGCGTCATAACAGGAAAATGATCAGTAATATCAAACAAAATTATAGAAGAATCTGGGAGAGTTAAAACATTACAAAAAATATTATCAATCAAAGTAGCCGAATGACTAGAAACACGAGTTGGTTTGGAAATAAGGGGTAAAAAAGAAGAGGATAAGAATGTATCAAGGAATTCACCCGGTATATTGTCTGTTGTATGTTTTAACAAATCAATATTAAAATCACCGAGTATAAAGGACTCTGAGTTAGCAAATAAAGGATCTGTGAGCAACTCGGTGAGATATGATAAAAAATCTTTGTTATTAGAATTTGGGGGTCTATAAATGATACCTATCACAATATTTTTACTACCAGGAACATTAATTTGAACAAAAAGGGACTCCACAATGTCATTCATTTTACTCAACTTTTCACAAACAATACATTCAAAACTGCTTGAAACATACAAGGCAACCCCACCACCAGAACGATCGGGTCTGTTATTCACAAAAACATTATATCCTTCAAGCGAGAAAGATCGTTTGGGGCATGAAGATAACCACGTTTCAGTTAGTCCTATCACAGTAAATAAAGGGTTATTTGGGTTATCCAATAATAACTGTAATTCATCAAAATGCTTACTTAAACTTCTTATATTCAAATGTATCAACGAAAATGTGTCTTTACATAAACCCTTACGAATTTCTTTAAATTGATTCATAGTAACATAACTACATAATGGGGCTTGGGTTAAATCATCAAAATCATACTGCATTTCTTCAGCTGTTGAGTTCATATTATCGGCAACTAACTTATCATAAAAAGATGTATGCGAATTAGAAACATCATCTAGGAAATCAAATTCTGGTGTAGTAGGTCTAAATAGATCAAAAAACTCATCATCCAATACGGAACGAAAAGGCGCATTTATCCCCTCAGCCATTTTGAATGAGAAATTCTCTGGCAATTGAGCGCGCAAATGATGCTAACAGGAAGAAACCAGCATAGGCATAACAGCAAAGTCGACGCGGCAGATACCGCACCGGATTCTGCGCAAAGTGAAAAGGTAGGCTGGCGCCATGTGTGACAATGAAGGGTAAGTGCCTCTCACGGGCATACAAACAAAATGTTCGGGCTAGTTGGCTGTCAGCAAAACCAGGGGTACTAGAGTAGTTAGAGGCAAGGAAATAAGAGGAACAGTGAACAATCAAGAAAACATAAAACATGGCTAATGTCTCTGTAGGCTTACACTTCGTTATAAAACACAACATACATAGAAAAGAAGAGAACAAAATGTTGAGAATACACATAATGGACAATGATCTTACACGATACACTACAGTACAGGTAAATTTCTCGTATGAAACGAGGGTGTAATCCCAGTTGCGGGTAGAGCTCCCGCCAATAAGTGCTAAAAAAAACATCAACAGCTGATTTATAACGAGATACACGGAATGAGGTAGGCCTTTGTGAAAAGGATAAAAAAGAGAGTGGGATAATCGATCAAGAGGGTGAATAGTGAGCGAGCATTATCAGAGCACCTTGTATTTTGAAAAGAAATAAGTGCGGCGGGGAGAGTCTCGTCTCAGTGGACTTGAAATATGCAGAATGAAACCGAATAAACCCAAGAGCTTCAAAAGGGTAAAGATTTGAGAGACTTTGACGTATTCAATAAAAACAGAAGATCAGGTTAAGAAAGATGTGCATATATCATGAAATAAAACATGTACATCTGAGCAATTTATCGACGTGTTGACATCAATCAGCGATTTTTTTTATCAATGTGCAGCTGTTCAAAAACTTACTCAACATCAGGGTCAAGGACTTACGTAAGACATAATATGAAGAAAGAAAAAAATATAAGAAAGAGAAAGAGAGAAAAGAATGTGTAAAGGGAAGGTGTCAGCAAGTAAAACGTATAGAACCGCATACTTCCGAACTGGGTGTGGACAAAACAACACCAATTGAACCCGGTAATCTGCTACATCGACAAAGACTTAACAAGGATTTTTATTGAAAGGTATTTATTCAATAACATCTCTTGCAGCCTGGAGGCTGAATTGCGGACATTTTACAAGGATCATCATAGATACATTCAAATATACAAACATACATTAGAAATATTAACTATTGCACAATAAAATTGACCTTTACCATCAACAAAACAAAAAATACAATTATTCACATCTCTGTTCTTATTCGCATAAATAATCTCTTTTGTTTAATAAATAACCTTACTAAAAAATCAACTTTCTTTTCATCTACTCATCTTCTTTTCCTCCATCTTCTCTTTTACCCCTCTTTATAAACTTTACCATCCTCGTCTTCACTTTCACTCCTTCAACCTCTTCTTATTCCCTGAAATTATCCTTATCATAATCACACATTATTATTTTTCATCATTAAAAATCAAAATACCCTTTACTCTCTATTACAAAAAACAAACACCAATCAATATGCATTCATCAAAAATATACTATTGCAATGTATCATATAAAACACTGGTTTCGTATCAGTCAAATTATTCAAACTATATAAAATTTCTTATTTCACATAACACAGAACAAAGGAACATAATATGGCAATTAAACTGATCTAAAAAATCTGCTTCAGACTAAAAAATTCAGGCAAGCAAAAAAAAAATGAGATGAAATCAAAAATAAATGAATGAATAGATGGAGGGCCCATAATCAAACACATCATTACAAAGAGAGAGAGAGAGAGAGGGAGAGAGAAAAAAAAAACCAACCTTAGCAATAATGAATCCACATGGGATTTATAACAAAGTTGAGTGTTATATCAAAGAGAGAAAGTTTCGGCGTGCCTGCAAAAGGCTGAACTTGAAAAACAAAACACAGAGTGCATGGGCGATATAACTTCAGTAAAACATCGATTATATTCTTCTCTGTCAAATATATATATATATATATATATATAATCGTATTCATATTAAAACACTTGAAAAACTTTCAGATCTTACACATATGAAAGTAAAATCAGTTGTTATCTCATTTTCATAGATAATCTCTATTGTTCATACAAAATGGCCTGACTAACCACAACTTTGTGTTTTTTTTTTCATCTACTCATCTTCTTCTTCTCTTTCCCCCGCCTTATAAACTTTACCATCCTCTTCTTCACTTTCCCTACTTCAACCTCTTCCTATTCCCTTACTGTCTATTACAAAACCTCAATCAAAAAATCAGACATTACATTCATCAAAAAGTATACTACTATTAAACAGAACACTAAATTCATATCAAAAAGATTATTCAAAATACAAAATTTCATATTTCACATGACACCGAACAGAGGAACGTGACGTGGTGATCAAAATGAAATCAGAAAGTCTGTTTAAGACTAAAAAATTCTGACAGGTGAAACGAAATATTGAGATAAAATCAAACAGGCTTTACACATATATGAAAAAAAAAAGGCGTTGGCATACTACTTTTGCTTGTGTGCTCTACGAACGGTACATTCAAATAAAAAAAGGGGTAATATCTACACATACATCAATTATGGCGTATAAACTCCCCTATTCGGCATTAGTATGGCGTCTGTTATTTTCTAAGAGGCATTAGCTCAGTTTGATTTCTCTTTTTTTATGCTGGGGGTTTGTTGTTCAGTGTGCAAAGTGATGTGGGCTTTCTTCTCTGCAGAGGTTGCATAAAGTCAGGGCACTGAAATAATTGACTGAAAAAAACCCTGATGAATAATATTAGTCAAAAGAAAGAAGCCAATAACACGCTTCCATGGTGAATTTGCAGGAAGCGGCGATTAATCGCAATCATGTTGCAAATGGGCTGATGAGTGTAAATGGCTGAAAAACCGGATACTGAAAGAAATGTAGCACATCTACTCATTAAAAAAAAAAAGAAAGAGAGATAGAGAGAGAGAGGCTGAGGCTGGAGTGAGAGTGACAATCCATAAATCACATATTCTATTGAGTATTATACAAACGAATTAAAAAAGGAAGGGGGCTATTCTCTTTTTTGTATCTTTTCGATGTTTTCAGATTGTTTCTGCGTAATACCGCTGTGCCACACCGGGGTTCCATATTCAAGCACTGGGCGAATGTAACCTTCATAAATGGTCAACATGTCGCGGGATGGTAAACAATGGCGCTTTAGGACTCGGAGCATATGGAGCTTCCTATTGGCACGTTTCAACATGTCATTAATGTGGGACTCCCATTTGAGGTCGCTTTGGATGAGAATTCCGAGAAGTTTGATGGTTTCAACAGACTCGAGCTGATGATCTCCAAGTAATACGGGTAACAATGGTGGCGTGTTTCTCATGAAGTTAACTTCCATTGTCGTGCATTTCATAGGGTTTAATTTCATCATGTTAGCATCCGACCAATTTGCCAAATACGAGACAGCCGCTTGCATCTCAGATTGGTCATTCCCAGAGCGGCATTCCACCAGCGTCATATCATCAACATACTTGTAGGACCGAATGGGTAGTAGTGGCTTTGCGTCATTTATCATAGCAAGGAATATGATAGGGCCCAAACGCGTTCCTTGGGGGACACCTGCATTGAGAGATGCCCAGTCAGACAAAAATCCTCTGCAGCGCACACATTGCTGACGTCCAGAAAGAAAGCTTGCAATCCATGGTATTATGCACGGGCGGACTCCCATCTGGACGAGCTTCGTTATTGCTGTTGTGTGGTCTATCCGGTCAAAGGCCTTTGTGAAATCGGTGACCACTAGGGTAGACGATGATTTTGATTTCTCAGCATTAAGATAGATGTTGTGCAGCACATTGATGATGCAATGCGAAGTTGACAGGCTCTTTCTGTTGCCAAATTGCATGGGGTCCAAATTGGGTGCCATATCGCTCATCACCCACTTCGCTACAAAACCTTCTGCAACCTTGGCAATGTGGTCAGTGAGGGAAACTGGACGGAGTTTCTCGAGGGACGGGGGAGACGTTTTCGGAATGGGGATCACAATTGCGCGTTTCCAAACGTTCGGCACAACACCTTCCTGGATAGATGTATTTATTATGTGTGCAAGTGGTGTAGATAATTCATAAGATAATTCACGTAAAAACCGGGAGGAAATATTATCAGGGCCACCAGCAACGTTTCTTTTAATTCTCGAAAGTGCTTTTTGAACATCCCAGGGATAGATATCAGGACACCGTTCACACGCCGGTAGAAACGCAGGAAGATGCTCCGAAGTCAGTGGGTCGAACGATTCTGTTACAGACACGAAGTGATCATTTATGGCACTGGCGATCAATCCGGTATCGTCAGAATCCAGTCCAGGAATTGAGATCAAAGGTTCATCCCGTCTTCCTCCTGTCATGATACGAATCTGTCGATACCAAGCAGCTGGATTGGATCTTTTCAGCCGTTGTACGCGAGTGGAGTAGTAATCAGACTTTGCAGTCGTGATCATTCTCTTCACTCTGTTGCGCAAACGTTTCCAGTCATCATCGTGGTTTAGAAGGAAGGCAGCTTGCCGACGGTGAATCAATGATTTGATCTCACACGTTATCCATGGTTTGTCGCGAGGATGCACATTGGTTTTACGAAGAGGGAAATGCGTGTTGATTGTTTCAAGTAGCCTGTCATAAAAAAGCGGTGCACTGATCATTGACGTCATTACTCAGAAAAACTTCTGGCCAATCGTATGAGCTAATCCATCGGCCGAAGGAACATATTGCGCTTGTTGGCATCGGTCTATTGAAGACAGTCTTTGTTGCGTTAGATCTCACCTGGGGGCCTTTCGGCATCCATAACAAAGCAGCATGATCGGAAAGCCCTACAGGCGATTGAAGTTGCACACTGTTGTACAAGTTGTTGATGTTACTTATTATTTTGTCCAATGTGCGATCTCCTCTCGTTGGGTTATCTACGACCTGTTTGAAGCGGTTGTCAAGGAGCAAAGGTTCCAGATTGAGACGATTGAAATCACCAAGTACGATGAAGCCGGCATCTGGATGTTTCGTTGTAAATAGATCGATGGTAGACTGAAGATGGTCTAAAAGTTGGGTGGCTAACAGGTTGTCCGGCTGGGGGTAATAGACAACAGCGCAGAAGATGCATGACACTTCTCGGGGCAGACGATTCGGACGAACCCGAATCCATACAACCTCAAGGTTGTCAGGAACTGACACGTCCTCTGGTTGCAAGGGATGAAGATCGTGTTTAATATAAAGTGCCACTCCTCCGCCAGAACGATTGGTCCTTGCTTTTGAGGCAATGGTATATCCGGGGATGGATACGTGCTCTAGGGGCATGTCATGTTTGAACCACGTTTCCGTAACGGCACAGATGTCAACATCATGGTCAAGAATTATTGCAGACAGTTCGTCGAATTTGTTATTGACAGAACGGGCGTTACACAGGTATACGGAAGGCAACCTTGTGACATTTTTCTTTTTTCCCCGAGTCGTCGATATTTTGATGAGATTGGTGGAATTTCCTCGAGGTTGGCGAATTGAGCAAATTGACCTGTTAGGGCGAATGATAGTTTGAATCAGGTGGCAATAGTGTTTCAGCTTACGCCTACCAGCACGGCAGCCACGATGGGTTGGTTTATTACGTTGTAGGCCCAAGAATTTGATTCTGTCTAAAATAGAAGGAGCAACATCTGTGATCTGTACCGAGCCAATGGTTTTGAGCTGACTGCTGGTGTAGTGCAGACTTTGTTGGTAGCGAGTGCTTAATTCTTTCAATCCTACAACCTGTATCAATGGTTGAAGTAGAGGGACCAGGGTTGGGATGCACATCACCGCAACAAATGAGTGGAGGATTAAAAGTAGCGTCTGAGTTTGAATAATATCGCAGTGGAACTTTCAGATATCCCTTGCGAGACACAGATATACGGAAGCTCTGATCCGGGGTAAGGGGGCAGCCATATTGTTTAACACCACAGTCAACGCAGTGTAGACACACAAGAAGGTAAATGAGCAGAGCATCGCATAGCTTGTGTGCGATCGTCACGGTCATTGCCCACTCCTTTTATGTCCACTCAAGTTCATTCTTCTATCAAAGGATTCTCATTCAGCTTGTTCGCACAGCATGAAAGTCAATGGTACACACTTACTTGTATAGGAATGTATGTAACCGAGTAAATGGCCGACTCCAGTTCAAGTATAGGAAAGCCAAGTTGAAGAAAATGCCTGTGGTACTCCCGTGGTAATTACCACAGGACGGTACCACAGGACAGTACCACAGGACAGTACCACAGGAATTGTCCTGTGGTATTTTGGGACATACCACAGGACAGTACCACAGGAATTCCTGTGGTATTTTGGGACGTACCACAGGGCAGTACCACAGGAAAGTACCACAGGACCGGTACCACAGAACAGTACCACAGGACAGTACCACAGGAATTCCTGTGGTATTTTGGGACGTACCACAGGGCAGTACCACAGGAAATCCTGTGGTATTTTGGGACATACCACAGGGCAGTACCACAGGACTAGTACCACAGAACAGTACCACAGGAACTGTCCTGTGGTATTTTGGGACAGTACCACAGGACAGTAGGCCTACCACAGGTCGATCATTACCACACAGCATTACCACAGGGAAGTACCACACAGCATTTCCATGGTACCACAGGAGAGTACCACACAGGATAGATCAAAAAAAAAATTTGGGAGAATTTTAATCACATATCAAGGAATATTCCTGATAGGTGAGTGATGGATTTCAGGACGAACATGGCCCTACTTAATAATCTGTCCTACTCCTAACATAATAACCTCAAACGAGAGTCTAATGGCCAAGTGCCAATCTAGCCCTATAATAGATCTATAAAGTCATATTCTATTCCTAGGTAGCCATCGACTGTATCTATACATATATATATGGCCGTCACAGCACAATTCCTATGGTACTGTCCTGTGGTACTATCCTGTGGTACTTTCCTGTGGTACTGTCCTGTGGAGCTGCCCTGTGGTACTGTCCTGTGGTTCGACCTAAAATACCACAGAACAAGTCGTGTGGTACTGTCCTGTGGTACCATCACTATGTGGTACTTTCCTGTTGTACTCTCCTGTGGTACGTCCCAAAATACCACAGGACAATTCATGCGGTACTGTCTTGTGGTACTGTCCTGTGGTACTTTCCTGTAGTAATGTCCTGTGGTACTGCCCTGTGGTACATCCCAGAGTACCACACGAGCCTGTGACACAGTACCACACTGTTCCTGTGTTAACATATATTTGTGTGGTACATTGTGTGGTACCAACCAGTACCACAGGGAGTACCACATGAGCCTGTAAAACAGTACCACACAGTTCCTGTGGTAACATTTATTTATGTGGTACATTGTGTGGTACTGACAAGTACTACAGGGAGTACCCTACAAGCCTGTGGTACAGTACCACACAGTTCCTGTGGTAACATAACAAGTGTGTGGTACATTGTGTGGTACCGACAAGTACCACAGGGAGTACCACAGGACTTTTTTGTTAGGGTTCTTTCAATCCTACAACCTGTATTAATGGTTGAAGTAGAGGGACCAGGGTTGGGATGCACATCACCGCAACAAATGAGTGGAGGATTAAAAGTAGCGTCTGAGTTTGAATAATATCGCAGTGGAACTTTCAGATATCCCTTGCGAGACACAGATATACGGAAGCTCTGATCCGGGGTAAGGGGGCAGCCATATTGTTTAACACCACAGTCAACGCAGTGTAGACACACAAGAAGGTAAATGAGCAGAGCATCGCATAGCTTGTGTGCGATCGTCACGGTCATTGCCCACTCCTTTTATGTCAAGTTCATTCTTCTATCAAAGGATTCTCATTCAGCTTGTTCGCACAGCATGAAAGTCAATGGTACACACTTACTTGTATAGGGATGTATGTAACCGAGTAAATGGCCGACTTCAGTTCAAGTATAGGAAAGCCAAGTTGAAGAAAATGCCTGATTCCATGAAAACTCGGAGACGAATGTTTCTCAACAAAGTCCAGCAGGGTCACAGAGGTTCAATAAACACACTGATACATAAATGATGAAGTCTTTCTTCCGAAATATTGCTCCAAGGCCAATGTTTTAGGAGAGCGATTCAGAAGACGGCAGCCTGCTAAGCGCGCGTCTATCCTCTGATAATGAACTGAGGGAATTTGATCTGTTCCTAACTTGTAACAAGACAAACAAAAATCGGAGAAAAATTCCTGTGACAGGGAACAAAACGTTTGTACTGAGGTATTAGTACTCAGTCGCCACGTCTGCACTCAAGCATTGCCGCGCCGCCGCGCCTGGCGACACTCACGCCAGTAATCGCTCGCATTTCAGCATTCGCATGGGTCGTTTGACATCGCATTTAAATCCATGATTTTAGATATGATGCCTCAAACCGATTTTGCTCAAATTTCGTGAGTAACTAGGAAACTTGTGAAGCTTTATGGACATAATCAAGCGAATTGCCGCAGTCCTTTCATTTTCGCGTTACATTGCAAAAAAGCGTGGAGACTCCTTATAAGGGGTGCCCCGGGGGTTACTTATAAGGGGGACGGGGTTACTTATAAGGGGGACGGGTTACTTATAAGGAGAGGCCCCCCTTGTGAGTGGGTTTCCCGAACTGATATATTTCGCGGGGGTTTTATTTTCGCGAATTTCGCGAGTCGGGAGCTATTCGCGAAATTAACAACACGCGAAAATATTACCTTCCAAAATGAATCCCTTGCCTTGATGATACGAACATTTCAGTACTAGTATACCATGTCACGGCTTACCGAACAGACCATACTGGCTAAGCTTGTTTACGCACGTCCACGTCTACTTACGAATACTGTAGAGAGCCAATCCATTATCGCAAGGGGACCACTCGTCAGAAATCTAGCGCGATGGACTTAACCACTTCAAAAATGTTGAATTCTAACTTACTAGTTCGCAGAGTTTGGTAAGTTTTTTTTCATGCAGTGTATAACTAGTATCATTCGTATTTGCTAGTAAGTTGAAAATTCACACTTTCTTTGCCACTTCATATTTTCTCTTGTCCCCCAATCGCGAATTTAACCACTCGCGAAAATGTGTGACAGCGGCAATTCGCGAAAATTTATGTACGCGAAAATTATAGCGTATAATACAGCGCCTATCTCGCATTCCTACATAGCCATCAACGACGAAATATTAGTATGCTTTCTCATCGGAATGTAGGGCTCACACGGATAAATAATTCCCCATATATAGAGACGTGTGTTAAAATTCAAAATTCAAAAAATTCTCTAAAATAGCTGGGAGAAATGAGGTTTTTCATCTTCACTAACCTGGACAAGTGAGATATATCCTTTCATCCATCAAATTCCCAAGGCGGGTTCTTCCGCTCAAACTCTGTCCAAGGGTCCATGCAAAGCCAGACTACGAGTTCTTTGCACTCAAAATATCACCTATTTTCTGTACATGCACCCAATAAAACATATAGGCTGCGTTTATCAACTTTCCCCTGTTTAAACAGCTTTCGAAAGCCCTTTCCAAATCCCTTTCCAAAGCCCTGTATAATGTGCCGCTTGTTTTTTGAGAAGGGACGGCGAAAAGCAATTACCATCATAAAGACAACCTTCCTTTGAGAGTGACAAGTCATGATGCAATGTGGCATCAATCAATTGTCTTCCTATCTGTGAGGCAGCTCCAGTTTAGCACATACTTCAAATATTTCTGAGTGGCGGCATGAGACTTTGGCTGCGTTTATCAAACGGCTTTCAAACGGCTTTCAAAAGCCGTTTCCAAAGCCCTTTAGAAACGGCATCCAAAATAGTTGCGTTTATCAACTCTTCGCGAACACGATAACTGGCCTGTCACTGCACAGCTGCATTGCGCAATTCGACCCGAGGAGAAGAGGTCATAATAAAAGGCGTGCATTGTTCGTAACTGCAGTACAATACTACAAAGCCGTTTCAAAACAGCTTTGCGTTTATCAACTTCAAAAGGCTTTTACAAACAGGTTTCTGAAAACCTGTTTAGGAAACCTGTTTGGAAAGCCGCAAATTTGCGGCTTTCGAAAAAGCTTTCCGAAAGCCACAAATTTGCGGCTTTCGAAAAAGCTTTCCGAAAGGGCTTTCAAACAGCTTTGCGTTAATCAACTAGTAAAAATTCTTTGAAAGCTGTTTGGAAAACCTGTTTCTGCCGAGAAAAGGAGAGTTGATAAACGCACCCTTTCGAAAAGGCTTACCGAAAGGGCTTTCAAAATAGCTTTGCGTTTATCAACTCGTAAAAATTCCTTGAAAGCTGTTTGGAAAACCTGTTTCTGCCGAGAAAGGGAGTTGATAAACGCACCCATAGTCCCTTCAAATCCCATGAGAAAAGCTTTCATCTTCCAACCAAAATGCAGTTTGTAGAGGAATTCATACTCAATATCTGCAGCTATTCATTTTTTTTACCAAACTGCAAACTGCAAACTGCAACTATTTTTTTCTTCATTTATTTTGGTATCTTTATATACGAATTTGTGAAGGGGTCTGGGACATTCCATTTTATTTACAGGTGCGAGCCCTATAACTGTGTGGAAAGCAGGAGGAAGACAGTCCTGGCAGCTGACTATAAAGGCCCCCAGGCAACTAATTCTCTTTGAAGCGATGTAGAAATTACTGTATCTCCTCCTTCTAATGTAAGTTTATATACAGTAATTTTACATTGGTATGATATCTATAGTATATGAAAGCAATTGTGTTTTCTTTTTCAGGGGAATACATAAAAATTCGCCCTTTGTTTCATAGTGTTTCTTGCTTCTCAACGAAATCTTCTAATTATTGTATAATTCACGTACCCGTGGTCAAGTTGGATGCACCTCACGAATTCGACATTCATAACATATAAATCATATGTGCAGCCCACGAGTTATACCGCCCACGAGTCATACAGAACACGAGTTATACCGCCCACGAGTCATACAGCCCACGAGTTAATCTCGACACTAAGAGCAAACAAGGCCCACGAGCGGACACATTTGCTCCGCGTTGTTATGCCGAACTTGTGGGCTGTTTTTATCTAATGTTGAACCCATGGGCTGTATGACTCATGGACTAGAGTATTATAACTATGAATGGTTATGTATCTAGGCAACAGAGAAAGATTTCTGGAATTTTTAACATTGTCGGCTTAATGTCAGACTTTTATACGATTGTTTCCATTTTGATTTTGTATGGTATTTATCTATGACGTGCTATTTCGTGTTCTCTATACTTCCTTATTTATCATTTACTTAAGCACCATCATTTACGTATGTGAAAATCCCGAACTGAATTTCTGTAATAAAATGTTTTATTGGTTGAGTAAAATGACTTGAATTGAATTGAATTGAATTGAATCGAATGGACTATTTTTCAATGTCGAACTCGTGGGTTGTAAGACTTGTGAGTGTCGGTCTCATGGGATGCCCCCGGTCATAATGTGAATGTGAATGTTGATTATTAATACCTTGTCTCGGCGACTATGACTGCAGTGTCCAAATGTATCATCCATTGATGATCCTCCTTGTATAAATATACGTGTGTGTGTGTTTGTGCGTTGGTGTGTGTGGGTACTCGCGTGTGTTCAGTCATTGTTATAGTCATAGTGTGCTAGTCATTTTGTTTGGGTAATAAGAAACAGATATTTCATCAGCGTGCAAACTTTTTTTTTATTATTTTGTTTTTATTCAAATAAACTGTTTTACAATCTAATTAATTCTGTCTATGAGACTGCTTTACAGTCGTATTCATTGTTATATGAGCTCCCTCGTTGAGACATTTTTGGGGTTTTTTTATTCTCATTGCGGCGTTTAAATTTTGGTAACGCCCTGTAATTCTCTTTAGTTTGCCTCACAGGCAGCTGTCACAACTGCAAAAAGCCCAAAACTCTGTAGCCAGAATTATCACTCTCAAATCAAAATACACTCATATTACTCCTGTACTTAGGTCACTCCACTGGTTACCCGTTCTGTACCGCATTCGAGGGTGTGTACAGTTCTGGTTGAGGTGAGAATTTAGCTTTTAACGTTTTGCCAGATATTAAGAAACCACTCTATTATGAGATGTCAAAGAGCGTGCCATTCTAAGGGGTGTCAAAAGTTTATTTGATGAAAATCGTTTTTAAAATGGCTGAGATATCTAAAAACAAGGTGAAACAAAGAAATCCTAATAAAAGGCGTGGCCTGTCCGCGCCTTTTATTATTATCACTTTTTTGGATATCTGAGCCATCTGAAAATCAATTTTCATCAAATAAACGTTGAATCCTTCTTGAAATTACATGCTCTTTAATATTTCATGAGAGGTTTCTCCTTATCTCACTTATTAATGTTATAAGCCTGAATCCCCACCTCAACCAGTACTGTACAGTCCCTTTAAGCTGTGATACTTTTTGTATATCATTGTTTGAATAGATCTGCCCCAAACAGGGGTGGATCCAGGAATTTCGTAAGGGGGGGGGGGGGATTTACAAAATTAAAGGGAGGGGCGCATGCGCCCGCTTCTCCATTTATCATTTTATTTCTTTTGTTTTAACAAAAAATAAAAGGGGTTAAAATATAATGCATTTTTTTCAACACAAACGTGTGCGCACACACAGACACAATAAAGAATATAATTATGTGCACACTTGTTGAGTAAATGGAAAGTAGATGATACTATCGCAATTTGCAAGAGTTAGTATAATACGCATAGGACTTCCTTTAGATCATTTATTTTCGTTCTTATCGAGGACTATAAAACGCATAAAAACTAATGCTTGGTACAATGTATTGTATTTTAATGACGTACTAAAGCAATGTAGCTTTCAACTTCATACGCCTCCAAAAAGATGGCTCATCATACGGGGTTTATTTTTAGTGTCTAAAAAATAATATGGAATGACTCTTGACTAATGCAGATATATGATTAGATAGATAGACAGACAGATAGATAGATAGATAGATGGATGGATTGATATTAGATAGACAGACAGATAGATAGAAAGATTATAGATGTATCCATCCATCTATCTATCCATATGTCTATCCATCTATCTATCTATCTATCTTATATCTATATCTATCTGTCTATCTATCTATCTATTTATCTATTTATCTATCTATCTACTATATCTACTATCTATCTATCTAATCTATCTATTTATCTATATATCTACTATCTATCTATCTATCTATCTATCTATCTATCTATCTATCTATCTATCTATCTAGATACTGTAGATAGACAGATAGATAGTTAAATAGATAGATTATAGTTAGATATTCTATTCAAAATTCATGATATATTTCAAGGCATGCTGAGGATTTCCCGAAAGCCGATTGCAATCTCGTCGTGCCTACGGGCCATTCGGCCCGTGTACACTGTGTGTAGTGCGAAGTGGCTGGGTCGTTCCCTTGGTAACGTGGCGAAGCGACGAGCGTGGTTGTGCCACACAGAGGGTGCAACGTGTGTGTACTGTATCTTTATGATGCTGCAGCGGCGCACTCCTCGTAGGTATGATAATACGGTGATGTTCGGTCTCCGTCAAAGCTCCACCACGCCGGTGGCGCCCCCTATGCACTCTCACATTTTGCGCACTCATGTTATTCGGCGGCGCCCGGCCGGTTTCTGTCCGAACATGACTGCTGGGGTACTGATCGTGGGTTTCTGAATCACCGGCGTCGATCATGTCGATCAGACGGAATATGTACAGCATGACTTAGGATCTTTGATGACATAAGAATGCCAACAGCAAAATGGCATTGGACAGGTAAGGAGACTTATTATCGAACCAAACCCGTAAAAATTAACGACATCAAAACGCAGCTAAAATACTGCTAACGCAACGACTACAATTTACCCCTGCTGCTAAAGCCAAAAGGCAAAGCATACTGTAGGCCCCTACCTGTATAGGCTATGACCTGTGTATCCTGCTGGGTGTGGGACTGGGTCTGTTTACCCGCTTTTAGTGAACGTTGGACTCGAAAATAGTTGACATTCTACCCATGCCAACCCCCCCCCCTCTTTGTTATATACATGTATATGCATCAATATGGCGGCTATCCTGGGTTTTAGGGGTCTAAATTATTTTGGGCGCAATCTCTAGTTAATAAACAGTGGCAAAATGTTTGTCTTTTACGTCTCCACTGTTCCAGACCACTTACGATTTGAATCTAGTAGGCCTACGAGTGATGTGTAGTAGAAGACGTAGGTCTACGTCGCGTCGGATCCCGGGAGTTCTGTTGTTACACTTAATGTTAGAACTTGCAGTGCACCAAATCCTACTCGTCATATTTAGCACTTTTTAGAAGAAAGGTTCGAGATTCCAGTTTTCTATGCAAGCTGTGTTTGATTATTCATGTCATGTCATGTGTCAGTTGTGGAGTTTAACTTGGAAAAAACCCCATAGACTATATATTAACCTCTGATTGATCTTGTAAATTATTGTAAGTTCCTGAAGTTCAGTGTGTGCAGATCTTTATTACTGGTAATGGTATGCGTCTTTTCAAGGTGTTGCAATTTTCAAACCAGTCAAACCGAACATGATCAATCCTGAGTAACATTATCTTACACTGCTGTACATGTAGATGTGGCAGCAAATATCACTTGAAAAAAACCCCAAACAAACAGCTGTTGTACAGTAAATGCATACCTTATATTGTTTATGCCATACAATGTACATGCACATGCACAGTGCACCTGCTCAGCGGCTCATTAAATGCTACATAAGCTGGCTGTTTAAATCATTTCTTTTAATTGCTTCAAGTTCCTCTTCATTATAGTGGTTATCTACACTATACAGCTACCATTGTAGATCTTCATTTTTCTACAGTGCATGGCAACTGTACATGTAGGTGGCAGTAGAGTCTACTTTGTAGACTATGCCTAATCTAAAGAAAAATGACTGATTCTCTTTTTAATTGCTTTGAAGGAGTTGACAGTGCAGCAAGATACATCATTACATGTGTAAAATTTTGCTTGATCCATAATTTTATCACTGCGAGCTTTGCTATACATTGAAAATGAAGGGAAAATACAGTGTCCAAGTAGTTTACTGTAAGTGCAGATCTACGTACATGTACCAAATGTATGTACCAAATGTTTTCATTGTTGTTTTTTTTTTTGTAATGATCACATCGTTCAATGGTTTATGCTATCAGAAAAGTTGAGTTAGAGTGTGGGTTTTTCTGCCTCAATCCCCTTCTCTCAGTTAATCATTATCCCATTTTCTCTTTCTTTTCCACAGAATAGCAGGCCATGTAGAATAAAGTGTTTCAGTCCAGCATGATCCCAGGAATGGTGTAAAGCAGAGCATCAGATATCAATTGAGGAATAAGAAACTGCGCTAAAATGGATGCTGAAAATGCTGAAGATGTTGCCCATGAAGTTGGTGTTGATGAAGATCTTAAGCAAGCAAATGATGGCCTAGATTTGGAGCAGAAAATTAAAGTGGTAGAATGTAACAAAAACAATGATGAGCAAAAGACAGAGAGTCATGAAAGTGCAGATCAGGTGTTGACCCCGCCTGAAAATGATGTGCAAGCAACTTTGGAGCAGGAGGGGCAAGGGGAAGTAACTGAAATGCATGGAGGAACAGAGGAGGACAAGGAGGAGGCCCAAGGAGAAAATGAAGTTGATGCTGAACCACCTGTGGGTGGGGCAGGGGAGGGTGATGGAGAAGCAGGGATAAAGGAAAGTGCGGAGGACTGTGATGCAGCGGGACAAGAGGATGTGACCCAGGATGGGACCGTTCACAATGATGCGGAGTCCACCAAGGTCACCACAGTGTCCTTTGCCAGCGAAGTGCAGGTCCTGAACGAAGACGAGTTTGAGGACGTTCATTCTGTTGATGCCGGGGGAGACAACGCAGGAGATGGAGCCACTGAAACACTGGATGTCAGCCACGATAATGTAGAGGAGGAGGAGAAGGAGAAACAGGCTGAAGTGACAGACCGTGTGGATGATGTACCAAATCTTGGTGGAGGCGAACAAACTGGAGAATCTGGAGGTGTGGAAGAGGCTGAAGAGAGTGCACAGACAACAGGGGCAGAAGCTACTGGGGATGATGGTGCTGTCAATGTTTTGGTGGATGGTGGGGAAAATGGTGCATGTAACTTACCTGAGGGTCAGCATGTGACAGTGGAGAGTGGTGACACCCTTACGGCAAATGAACATGAACAGGCTGAGATACAGACTGATTCAGCCCCATCCCTTCATCCTGTGGTACCAGAGACTGATGATGGTAAGGAATCACTGCTTCAAGAGGCACAAGTAGATAATAAAGATGAATTAAATCCAGAGGATGTAGGCTTAAGTGATGTATCTAATCTTGTAGAGACTGGTCAAGTTCCGACAGATGCTGTGAGTGCTGAAGTGAGGGATGTTATCCAGGAGGTAATGCCAGCTCAAGATGTTTCTGAAGCAATACAGGATATGGCTGAACAGCAACCCATTGATCCTGAGCATCTAGGTGAGACAGCAGTTGAACAGGAACTGAGTGATGCCGCTATGAATGAAACTTTGCAGCAGTTTGATGCAGCTGAACCAGAAACAGATAATATGTTGCCCTTAGCAGAAGGAGACTGTGATGACCTCAGGGATGGACAGCTCCAGCAAGCAGATGAGGGTATTGATGAGGCGGGTATCCGTCATGGTGAACCACAGGAAGCTGATGTAAATGAAGGGAGTACAGCTGAGTTGCTTGCAACCAAACCTATTGGAGATAATAATGGGGTAAGTGAAGACCATGCACAAGAAGCTCAGATGGGGCGACTAGAAGGAGAAGGCAATGATGACAACATGCTAGGTGAAGTCGATCAGGAAGAGCTCCCAGGGAATCATCCAGCTTCTCATGATGCCACTGCTCCCGAAGATGGCCAAACAGAAACCACTGCCGATGATCACAAAATGGAACAGGAGGCAGATCCAAACATGGTAGCTGAGAGGAGTCGGGAAAGTTTTACCGCGGAAGTTGAAGGCAGATCAGAAACCACCACAGATGGTCGGCCCATCACTGGGGCACCACCAGGCAATGTTTCTGAGGTGATGGAAGAGGCTTCAGTCCCGCCTTTGGAGGTAGATGTGCCGGAAGCAGAAGGCGATGTCCATGGATTTGACATGCCACCGCAAATGATAGCCCCTTATCGAGAGCCCCTTCCTCCAATAGAGCTTGCCCAGGATCCCAGAGATATTGCAGACTCCGGAATGGATATGAGGGAAGGTCCAAGCCCGTTTGAGGTGTTTGCTAAAGTCAACGCAATGCACAGTCATGATGGGGTGCCTTCAGTAATGAGATGTAAGTATCAACAGCACCCAGTAAGAAGGCTCATTACAAACTAAGGGGTCAAATTCTTCAGAGTTACTTGATGATATGCATTGAGTTGAATTCTTAATACTTACAAAATTAAATGCAAAACACAAGGATTGTGTCTTAAGAATAAATGCTACAAATTTCAGTGTAGCTACTAATATGATACAAGTAACATTAACTTGGGTATTCCTTAAAGCATTCTAACTTGCTTTAAATCTTTTATTTTTGCTTATCATTATTGTCTTGTTTATTTGCTGTCAAATGTAAACTGTCCTTGTACATGTAGCTTGGGGCAGAGGAATGTGAACATTGCCATTAATATGTAAGCCATGTAAACATTTCATTTAAAACCTTTCTGGATAGCTGATGGTATTCTCCAGCAAGGAGTGTCCCCACATCATCCACTGTACTCACACAGCGACTACAACCCACAGTCCCGGGGTGTTTCTAAGCTGGAGTCCGTGAGTCGTGGGACCAACCTCTCTCGGGTGCAAATTGCCCGCATCCCCTCGCCGCCGGCCCACGTGAAGGCCCAGATGATTGCAGACGAGGAGCGGAGGGCATCCACCCGTTTGTCCAATCGCCTGCCTCCTTCTGTCATGAAGATGTCTACTGTGATGGTCTCTGCAAGGTGACAATCTTGAGTTTCATATTCCTGTTGATCCTTCAAATTCTCTAACAAAGCAGTTTAACTTTGGGCAGCACTGTTACCTGTTTCTGATAATGAGATCCATAAAGATATCATGTGTGGTATAGGTCAAAGCTGCCAGCACTCAAAAAGGGTTAATGCATGGTACAGGCACTATAGTAAGTGGTACCAATTCACTTTAAAGTGGTCCCTAAAGGGTTGAGGAGGCAAAGTATCATACTGTACTTGAACATTTTCTCCGTCAGGACAATGGTTATTGCACTTTGGCTAAAGATGTAATTTTCCAGTCATGTTCTCAGCCGTATCCTCAGACAAAGTTCAGCAGTAATATATCTAGAAAGAATTGATAAGGATAGGTGATTGTTTGGATGAAATGAAAGAGACAAAAGTCTGATTTTAAGGTGAAAAGGCACTTATTGGGGAAAAAGTATCATATTCCATTTTCTACTGTCCTTTTTTTTAATGGGGTTATTAGTATTATCAAAGCCATACTTAAACATAATCACTGGGTGTTTTGGGTTTGTTTGTTGTAAAAGTAGCTGAAAATAAAGGAAAAAACAATGGTCGTGGGTCGACAGGTTTTGGGAAATGTAATAATGTATATAGGTATATAGGTATTATCCATTGCTTTCGTGGAGCATACCTCATGAAATAATATTCATCATTGGCGAATAAGTAGTGAGTAAAATCAAAAATTTAATCAATGAACGTTATACTGATTCACATCAATACAAAGAGAATGAAATGGTTTTGAAAGCTTTAATGTAAAAGCATATTCTATTTTCCAGACTAAATGCCACATTTTACTACATTAGGAGTGCAAGGCATGTAGACAAATGCTAGTATATATCTCAGTATTTGATTGTATTTGTGATTCCTTCATTTGAATTTACAGGAAGAAAGCAGTGAAACACAGGCAAGCCAGTGTGTATTATGAAGAGAAGAGGCACCAAAAAGTTCTGAGTAAGTGCGAGAAATTACTTTCCATGCCATGAATATCTTGTATGATACATGGCTAGCTTATTTCATTCAGTATGGGCCCAGATTGCTTTACCACTGTACCATTTTGTGTTTGTTACAGTCGGGGGAAAATTGAAATCTAAACCATGCAAACAGTTTATGCTAGCTTCCGGTAGTATCAAAAGCAGGCATTATGTTTGTTGAGTTCAATTGTCCATCCTTTTATGTGTAATCATGCATGTGTGACTGTTAGAAGGTAAATCAAAATGATTTAATTCTTTGTCATTCTAAGAGGCACTGGTCAAATGCCATAAAATCAGTATCAAAGACCAAATTTCCATTTGTCGAGAAATAATTCATGCAAAATTAACAAGATAGGTCAAACTTCGCATAAGAGGCCACAAAATGGTAATTCCCTCGTTTCAATTTTGATGGCTCTAATTACGGTCATATATTGTTATAGGTCAGTCACACTCTAAAATTTTCCAGCATATTTTCAAGTCCATTTGTTATGAAAAACAAAAGCTGAGAAACAATTAAATGCATTGCAAAGTCTGCAGCCAACAACAAACATATAGAAAGGAGTACAAGATTTCAGGTATTTTTCAGATGTTGAAGTTGCTTTGATGGACAGAGTAATGTTAACAGTATGAAAAAAAAAGAAAAGAAGATTTAGAGTGTAGCATTGTTCTAGTTACTTTAAGGTGAGTTTAGTTGATGAGATCCTTTAACTAACACAGGAAGTTCTTAATCATTTTTTTTCTCTCTCTGTTTGTGTTTTGTTTTCATGATGCCTCTGTTGTAGCCTTAGATGAATGCATCAACAGCCGACCTCCGATGCCCTTTGACCTTGATGGCCCAGGCCCATGGTCCTACTCCCCAAGGAACAAGCCGCTATACGAAGACAATGCACCAGAGTATTCCTTCGGAATGAAGTTTCCGGAAAGAGGTCAGAACCTGCTGAGAGCTCTTTCATGATGGCATGTGTTGTATAGATAGGGTGTTCAGACGCAAAAGATTTATACTAGAACGGTATAGCTATACCAAAACCGTATAGTTATACGATTAATTTATACGTCTGAACGCTGACGTATAGCAAAAGGACAGTCAGAGCATAGTTTCGAACTAGAACTCGATAACGAATCAGCATTCCATCATGTCCATTATGCATCTGAACGTATGGCGACCATAGAACGGTATATCTGGGCGGGGGTTAATGGGAGCGCGCAAGAAAGGTGACCCTATACCTGTCACTCATGACCATGACAGCATGCGCGGTGAGAAACTGCACATGTATCTATACAACGTTTTCAGAACAGTCGAGATTAAGGTCTGAATGGTCTGTCAGCTATACAATGATTCTTTATGCATCATTTCTTTATCGAGTTTTGGTATAAACTGGCTTGCGTCTGAACGGGGGGGGGGGGGGGGGGGGGACATTAAGGGAAAAAAATAGGGGATAAAAGAGAGCAGGTGCAACCAGCTGCAGAGTGAAATCTTTAAGAGATCCTTGGATAATTCTTAGTGCATCACTATAACATTTGTCAGGGTAGGAGGCTGGATCCTGCCACATGATCTAAACCCATTGCCTAATGAAACTCTTTGTATGCCATATATGGATAACCTCCATGATGGTGCATTGATCTGAAACTGCTGTAGATGAATGGAGCAGATCAACTTTGAATGAGAATCTGTTCCATCTAGACAAAGCAATTGTGTGTAGTGAGCTCTGTGTAAAAGAGAAAAGCCAAGCGTATGCCATTTGCCGCTCAAAGCCTTTTGAGCGAGTCATTGATTGCTCCGGCTATCGTGCTTTGTGTATACAATTCTGTATATGCAAAATTTTCACACCTTTTCAACAAGTGCAGATTTTGAGTATAGCACACACGGTATTAGGAGAGTAGACATTGAGGTGAAATAATAAGGCTCAAAATGATCGTTCGTGTTGTCAAAGAAATCAACCCCATTTGCTATTCTGCACTACCAAATTAGCCAATGAGGTAACCCATCACATCACTTGAAAGATGAATACTATGGTAGACTTCTGCAGTAATTGAAAGGATATTTATATAAGGTAACTTGTTACTTCTTCCCCTTACACTTTTCAGTATTTCAAATGTATCAGTATTTTTCTGCCATCCTCGTAACAAATACTATCTTTCAATTCCATCAAAGTTTGATGTGCTTGCTGACTGATACATGATACATTTGTATGCACTTTTTTCTGTTTCAGAACAGGAAAAATGATACCAATGTATGAAGTAATTAAATGATGATGTCAATGTGGGACACTCTGTAAAATGAATTGTCATAATCTATGCTGGAAATTGAGTTACAATTTGTGAAGCATGCAGAAATGTGGCCCAAAAGCTGTGCAGTGCATGCTTTTGCGTAGTGATGATGCTTCAGTTCTACTTACTGCAGAAAATTCAAGTTGAAGAAGTGCCTTATAAAACCTCGAAGTACTCTGAATCACCCATATGATGATGACTTTTGTTGTTACAGACATACAGAGAGTTAAGGATTACATCTTCCCCAATAGTATTTCATCCCTTTGTATGAATCAAACAGTGTATTTGCTCGGATGTCAGTCACAATCTGTATCATAATATGTTCCTTTTTTGTTTTCCTGGCTACTTCCCATTTCTACTGCTAGGTGGTGGAGGAAGGACTGCTTATGCCAAGACCTGGTTCAACAGTCCAAACAACTTTACCAACAAGACTAGATTTGAGAGAAGAGTAAGTGGACAAGTATAGCTTGCTGAATGGAGAAAGTATGCGTGCACATCACATTCATATCATGATCAGAGTCTAATATTTTTGATGTCTTTAATTTCAGAATAGCACCTGACTTGGGAAATTCGCAAAAATAAAAACCTTGCTAAATATTTGGCATATACAGTGTACTATTCGAAGGTGTTTGGTATAAGCATTTCTGCCAGATCTGAAACAATCTATTGTTTTATTTTTGCAATATTTTAAGTGCTCTGAGCCTCATGGGAAGAGTATATCAATCATCCAGTGTATTGTATTGTATTTTTCTGTGGTGTTTTCTGTGTGCAGTGGCCCTCTCCCAACAACTATGGTGCCCGAAAGTCACTACTGGGCAGAAGGGTTGCGGACAAGCGCACTTTCCCAGCATTCAGCATTGGTGTCAAATCACAGTTCTCTATCAGCAAAAGAGGTGAGTTATGGAGAGCTTACAAACACCAATGTTCACACATTGTTATGAAGAAATTATGCATGTTTCTGTTGTTGTATGGTAATCTAAACAGGCAATGCAAGTATAATAATGTACACAAAGTTATGAGAAAGAGTTTCGTTCTCCCTCGTTCCTTTTATCTGTATTCTCTTTTTACTTATATTTGACGATGAGAAAATATCCAGTTCAGTGAAAGAGCTCTCTGTTTGAAGCAAAATATGGAAATAAGTGTTAATGTCCCTTTGATGTTTTTATCATAGATATTGGGATGATGTGCACATCTGTAATTTATTCACAAAGAGAAAAATAGTTTACCTCGGGTGACATTCAGATGGTATCTTCACCTATTTTGAGTAGTATGTACCCCTAGCCAGTATCAAAGATGTGAGTTTAAACCTCAAGTTTAATATCCCGCATTAATGCACTGGTGTTACCTTGCCAGCGTCAAGCTAATGATCAACCCCCACCTAGTCACAGTGAATTTGTTTCCCTGTTCGTCTGTCGCGCAGGATCAGAGCACGAGCCTGGGCCAGACCAGTACCAGCGGCAGCGCTCGGATCCACTCATCTTTCGGAGTGCCCCATCCTTCAGCATGGGAACACGCCTTGATAGGGTGCGTCTGTTTGGGCAACCAGGTATGGTGTAAAAAGAAAATGACAGTGTCTCCTATCATACCACTTGAATAATGAATATGCATTCTTAACAGTCTCTCTGTCTGTGTGTCCTTTATTTGTGACCCTGCACCTCAAAACAAACAAAAAGTCGCCAGACATGACTTTTTAGTTAAGGCCATATTCTGAAAGAGCAGACTTTAAGCTTTAAAATGATGCATAACTCAAATCAAATGGACTCTCCTAACCTATCTAAATATTGGAAAGAAAGCGCAAACTCAGGAAAAGTGTGAACTGAGAAAAGAGGCTCTGAAGTACAGTGTCTATTCAAGCGCTTAATCTTTACCAAACCGTGCTGGCTGTGCGATGAATGGGACAAAAAACAGGAAGTAAACCACCAGAGTAACAACAATGAAGAGATTATCAGATTAAACTGAAATTAAGCATGCCTCATTAACACATTCTGTCCATAATCAATGCCAACTTTCAAAGCAGTAGTGCTATCCTTTTAAAAGTTATTAGAGTTGAAAGTGAAGAGTGTGGACAAGGTTTTTCAGAAATGAAAAAGGTATTCTAAAGACACACCTAATCACACTATTCTACCAAAAATGTTCGAGATAAACTGCTAAAAAACACACTTTCCTGCCCGTTTTATGATACCAAATTTTAGCATAATGTAAAAGAAGACCCGCTCTTTCAGAAAATATGAAAAAGTCAAGTTCGGCTAGGTTGACCCATTTCACTTATTTTCAGTCCTCACGCAAAATCAGTGTGTGCGACTTTATGTTCGTTTTGAGGTGCACTGTCACATTTATTCTTTATTTTTTTGATAATGAATAAGCTTCTATCTGTAGGTAGGGAAGATCATTTACCTTCAACCCCCAAATAGTTTTTATTGTTTTAAGAGTTTACTCTGAGAAAGTCTACTTAATGCTATTATAAATGCATTAAAGTTCATGCCCCTCACATTCTTTTTATGGTTTTAACTCACAATAACGAATTACAGCGACACAAACTTACTGGAGACAGACACTAGTGTGTTTACATTGTTGTTCTGTAATGTTATTGTGCTTCATATGTTCAAAAGAAATGTGTTTGGCAAAATATTGATGGCTAAAATGTTGTATATTTTCTCAAATTTAAATACATACTTGCCTATCTATCAGTGTTACATAAAGTATTTTTCCACATTTATCGTGGAATGAAAGCAGGTATATGCAATACCAGTTTGTTTCGTTTGATTCCCCATAACTGTGAGAAAAAAAAAATAGATTTCAAATATTTTATCAAATGGTAAGCTTAATGTGTGAACTTCAAATGTCATATTTATGTTTACAAGATATGTAAACTATTTCAACTGATTAAGCTTGTACATGCAAGCTCTATTTTGGCTTTAATCAATCTTACAAATCTCTTTCTTTTGTCATTCAGAAATCACTCCTGCTCCGAATTACTACAATCCCCATGTCACATACACATCGATGAAGACATCTTACCCAGCATTTACCATCCGTGGTGTCCGCAAGCCAAAGAACCATGCCTTGGGGCCTCACGCCACACTTTGAGGGTCAGTTCACATTTGAAAGATCTGCTGCTTCCCGGTGATTCTCACCTTGCACATGAATCTCTAGAATATGCACTTTGTGTATATACCAGATGCTAACGCAGATTAGATGAGGAAAGTGGTTATTTCAGAAGAAACTATACAACGTGATTGTACACTTCACCTTGAGAATAGCTGAATAATCATTTGTCTTCTTATTGACAATCTTATTCATTGTGAATTTTTTTTTAAAATCATTTTTTTTTTTGGTCATAAGCTGTTTGACGTGTGTTCCTGCATTCTAATCCAATCTGGGCACATTCACTTGCAGCACATGATTCTTTCACCTGAAATGAAATCAGTGCTACCTTGTGAAATTAGGGAGCTTTAGATTTTAGACGCGCGGACGTTCAAAGGAAAAAAACATGTTCTGAGCTTGCGCAGTAGCGCGCGTAAAGTCAATCTATTTTTAGCTTGCGTCGCGTGAGTTGTTTACTACGCGTACTGGGCTATTTTCACGTCCGCACAGTTTGCGACGTAGAGAGCTTCTTCATGCAGTGATCATATGGGGGCGCGATTTTATTTTTTATACGTTGCGTCCCAGCGTAATCTAAAGCTACTTTTCCACACGACGCAGGGAGAGGAGAACGTCCAGCGCAAGCGTCGGCTCAAACGTCCGCGCGTCAAAATCTAAAGCTCCCTATTATTTTTGTCTTGTGAAGATGTTGACCATTGCTGTGAGTTCTGTGACGATAGGAAACTAGTTAATCTTTTGTCTCTCAAAGAAATCGTAGTAAGGTGTACAACGTTTCGCTCGCTCGATCATCGTACCTGTCGAAGCTCAGCAGTAGCGAGTGAAACGTTGTACACCTTACTGTGATTTCCTCGCGAGACAAAATATTAACTTGTTTCCTTTCATCATATTTTTGTCTTGACAGAGCTATAATTTTGGCACTTCATGCTAACTCAGAATTTACTAGTGTGTCATATGGAGCTAAGTGTAATCACCATACCAAAACCAGCTGTTTTTTAGGGTACATTGGTTGTTTGCTTTTAAAAAGCTATTTGTCTTCCATGTCTTGTACTTGAATGAACCGTCCACAATCAGATCAGGGTAATATGCATCTATTTTAAGCATGAGTAATCACTCTTCTCCGTGTATTTCTGTGAAACTGTGTTGAAAATTGATGATGTTCGTTGATGAAATCTGCTCCAGGCACAAAGGAATATTGTCAAGTTTTCCAGTTGTCTGTATTTGGTGAATATAGACCGATTCAGGTTCGTTGAGGGCAGCAGACAATTTGTGGCACTGGGCGCAGCCATGAGATCATTTTGCGGTGTCTTAGCCAGCCCCCCCTCCTCTCCCCCACCCCTCGGGCAACATGTTCATCGCGCACTTGTAACAAAGGTTCGCGCACTAAGCAAGCGTTCGTGCACTCAGTACGAGACGCCCATTGGCTAGAACAACCATGCATCAGTTTTTCATTCCGTGCGCGGAAGGGGGTGGGGGAGAGGGGGGGGGGTCGGCTAAGACACCGCAGTAATGGCGCTGCCCATGCCAAAAATACACATAGCGCGTCACAGAATCAGTCTATATCATATGTATTTGCCGTGAGAAGATTTGGACCTGTGGTTGAGGAACCAAACCCTAGATATTGGCTACTGTTCAATCAGAACCAAAGAAGCAGCCAAGAATAGGCCATGAAACAATTTTCCTGTGATTCTCGCCAGACTAAAAGAATGTCTGGTTTTAGAGTTGGCACAAGATGAAGATCGACAACAGAGTGCAGCTATCTTATGCAATCCTATGTTTTTTGGATGATATACAAGTGTGTTTTTTAGGATTTACCACAAAATGTATCGTCATGTTTAATGATCATGTGAAACAAACATCGTACGCAACATGTGCATGTAGAGTTTGAAAATGAAGATTGTTTTACGACCACAATTTTGATGCTTTGATTCTTGGTTATGTTCTTTTTGTTCAAAATGGCTGCACATACTTATTTTCTTGGTAATTGTAGCTAGAGATACATTGACTTCTGCAACTTGTTGCAAAATTGGTTTTGAATTTGCTGTTTTTACACAGTTATATGCATGTGTGCATCGTCATCTTTCCATATTCAAATTGTTACTTCTTGGTTGTGGGTTGCAAGGTAATGTCTTTACATACTTTGCATGTAGGGTATTTCCCTTGGTTGTGGGTGTAGAGAGAACTTCACATTAGAAAACCAATATGGCTGATTATATTTCTGCCCACCTCTACCTAAAATTGGTCCTTATGGCCAGCAATGCTCATTCTACTAAGTACAAAACGGCACAGTTTTACCTGCAGGTTTCACTCATTCGCTTTTCATGATGCACTCAAATGTCCATACCATAATAGCCCTTTCACTTGCCTTAGGCTTGCCTGTCCTGTCCATAGCTTGACATGCCTGCACTATGCATTTCTATCTAATACGTAGAAGAATTGCAATTGAGTACAGCAAAGAACCTTGAAGCTTTGAAATTTTATTTTTACAAACAAATATTGAAAGCTTTGATTGTATATGAGTGTATAATATCCTACGTTCGTATGTAACAGAAGCACAGCAAAAATCACTTACAAAAAAATCATGGTAATAAATATGTGTTGTCATTCTTTTGCTTCGTAGAAATAATAAAACTTGTGAGTTGTGTGTATTTTCTTCTACATACAGATGATGTCAGTGGATTAATGACCTGGTTCCAAGCGTGCTGCTTGCTAAAATTTTTGACGACGTACGAACATAGAGTGTTACAATGCGCATATGATATCATGAGACACAGTTATGCCAATTTGAATATGAAACTGAATTAATTGAATTGAGATAGCATTCTATTTTGAATAAAATCATATTTATTTCCTGCAGTATCCATGCGAGATGGGCATGATACTTTCCATGATGGTATGGTCATAAAATTTGATTATTCACATTTTTTTTCTGTGTTCGTTTAGGTTTTAAAAAAAGAAGAGAAAGTTGAGTGTTATTTGCATATTCCTGCACACACAAGCAATGGAAACTATAATTCTTATAATCTGGCTTGATTACAGCACTCAAACACATGGTTTTGATGGCTTTGCTACGTGAAGATTAAACAAACAAAGAACCTTATGCCCATATGTGCTGCCTGTGGGTCAGATACAAGAAGGTTTTCATTCCAGTATTCCGTGTGTAGATATCATATCGCCCTTGTTGATGGTAGACCATCCAACAATCCTGCATCTGTAGATATATGACAAATACATATTGTTATTACAGGTATATGTATGACTGTTCTTAGCTCTCTTCCCGGTGTCTTCACACAATCTGCTAAAAGAGCCTATAACTGCTCATTAAAGGGATAGTACAGTATTGGTGGAGATTAGAATTGGGCTTTTAAATTTTTGTGAGATACCAAGAAAACACTTATGATATAGCACAGAGTATACCATTTTAAGAGGAATTCAAAGTTTGTTTGATGAAAATCAGGTTTGGAATGACTGCAACATCCAAAAACAAAGTAAAACAAAGCGATCGTTACAAAGTGTGGGTCCCACACTTTATTAGAATCGCTCTCTTTTGGATATCTCAGCCATTTCAAAACCAATTTTTATCAAATAAACGTTGAATTCCTCATAGAATTACATGCTCTTTCATATTTCATAAGAGATTTCTCATTATCTCACCTAAAAATGTTAGAAACCTGAAATTAGATCTCAACCAGAACTGTACGATCCCTTTAACCCTTTGCATGCTTTGAGGGCCGGTTGGCACCTAAAACCCCATAGCATTGCACACACTGCTCAGAGTCGCTGGCTGAGAAAGGGTTATATGGATGTTAAAGGCTATTCAGAGATGGCTTAATAGAAGTTGTTGAGGTATGATGAGGTTTTGGCGGTGAAAGCCCATTCATTGTGCCTCATTGATGGGCAGCGCAGTAATACTGTTTGATTGCCAATGACATGTCACTGATATATGGCACCTGTACATCGGTGTCAGTCAAACTTTAATTCCCCCAGACAATGCTGAATAGCACAAACAATCAGTACGACTGTGCCAAGCCCTGTCTTCAGCTGTTTGTTCATATCACAGGGCAAACAGGGGTGCATCTGACCACTATAAACACGAATTCAAAGTAGTGCTTTTTGGATGGTTTCCCAAAACACATGATGTTTGATGTCTTTCATCCTTTACACTCTCTGTATGTGAATGTGTGCAGTCAACTTTAATTACTATTCTTGATGTGAGATTTTAAAATGGCCTTAAAATTACTTTGAGTCTGCAACAGTAATGACATTGCTTGTCTTTACATCTGTCTTGGAATCTACAGCACATGTACTAATTATGTTGCACGATGTCACAGAAAAACTAAAATGATAGTTTGATAAGTGTACTACCTCAAGAGATATGCAATTCATAATGACTCAAGCTTGGGCTGCATGAGGTTTTACAAAATGCAGATAATTGCAAAAAGGGAAAAACAATGTTTTTGAACAACTTCTTTTCTATAAAGTTGAGCTACATTTCTATACACTATCAAAATGCATTTTACAGTAAGAGGAAGAAAAGGTGATTTGATGTGAAACAAATATTGAAAGTGGACATTTTTGTGTGAATAATTTTTCACGCTTGGTTTGAATAGGTACCCGGTAAGATGAATTTTGCAAGTTTTTAATTGCATGGAATCAAAATCGAGCACAGTATTCCACACAGCAGTGATACATGATTTGCATGTTTTTATTTTTGTGATAGTTGCATGTTGTGCGAATGTGCGAAAACTTCAACTTTTACAGTTACCTGATCCCCTGTATCCACCTCTTGAGATCTTGCGGCTTGGTCCCCTTGCCTGTGGGTTTATGATAAACCTGTAGATTGATGTTTACAATATTCCTTTGATTATTGCTTATCAATTATTGATCATTTCTTAGCCTATTCTGGCAGGCCCAGTCAACATTAACCATTATCTTATGTGCCCGTCACACACACCTTAAATTTAGTGGATGTAACTGTCTTTACAGCTGCATGCAAAGAAGCAGTGGAGATAATTTGTATTAACCTATTGCCTCCCGCAACCTGATGGCCCTGTGCAAATGCTATGTGCATTTCAGAAACCCATTGACAACAAATTAATATATCACAGTGGTACAAGTGTCATGGTTTCTGATCAAAACCAACACTTTGTTTGTTTGTTTGTTCAGTTGTGCATTTTCCATCTGTGAAGATGGCTGGATAGCCCATATTCAGCTACTTTTGTATGCTAAGCTGGTCTTCCATGGGGTCCAGTTGTATGTGAGGCAGGACCACTTCACAGGGTTATACACCCTGCTCTTTGCGATGAATGAATGAAGCGGGATCTTTAACTTGCATGAGTTGTGACTCTCTCACACTAGCTCACTAGGACGCAAGTGTACAAACTAATAATAACTCCAAGCTAATAGACCTTGACATCATGATGCTACTGAGCATGATGTCAGAAATGTTTGTAGCGTGTTTACAATCATGTTTATAATGTTGTACTCATATGTTTTTTAGAAATTCCATCCATGTTTTATTTTTGTCGTGTGAATCTTACAGTTTTGTCAGAGGCTTTATATTTTGTATATTGTGAAGATGAATATATTTACGTAATTGTTTTGACAAAAAAAAAAAAGTTGTACTGCATTCTTGTTTGACAACAGTGTCTTGTGTGTTGCTGTCCATCTATTTATAGGAATGAATGATAACACATTCTTTTTTGATGAGTTGTACAGAATGCAATTAAAAGGAATACAAACCCAAAGAGCAATGTGGATTGAGTGAAAGCAGCAACATTAGAAGAACACATCAGTGAAAGTTTGAAGAAAATCGAACAATTGATGCAAAAGTTATGAATTTTTCAAGTTTTGGTGTTGGAACCGCTGGATTAGGAGACTACTAGAGGTTATGACGTATGAATGGACATTCATGTCAAAATAAGTTGTCAATATTGATGAGAAAGAGGTATTCCTCTTTTGATCTACAACAGTGAAACTTGTGAGCAAGAAAGAGGATGGAGAAGGAAGGAGCAAGAAAAGGAGACGTTACTAAGAGATGAAGGGGAGAAGTGAGGAGAGTAAGATAATGTAAAGAAGAAAAAGTTTGAATGAAAGATGAAGTAGAGGAAGAAGAAAAAGTTTAAATGAAAGATGAGGTAGAGGAAGAAGAAAAAGTTTGAATGAAAGATGAGGTAGAGGAAGAAGAAAAAGTTTGAATGAAAGATGAAGTAGAGGAAGAAGAAAAGTTTGAATGAAAGATGAAGTAGAGGAAGAAGAAAAAGTTTAAATGAAAGATGAGGTAGAGGAAGAAGAAAAAGTTTGAATGAAAGATGAAGTAGAGGAAGAAGAAAAGTTTGAATGAAAGATGAAGTAGAGGAAGAAGAAAAAGTTTAAATGAAAGATGAGGTAGAGGAAGAAGAAAAAGTTTGAATGAAAGATGAAGTAGAGGAAGAAGAAAAAGTTTGAATGAAAGATGAAGTAGAGGAAGAAGAAGAGGAAGAAAAGGAAGAAGAAGGAGAAAATGATGCTAATAAAATTGAGTTGCAACTAATTGCAAATAACAATTGCATCTTTTGCAACTGAAAAGAAGAATAGAAAAAGAAGAAGAGTTGAGAAATAATTTGAATTTAATGGTGATTTTGCTATATGATAAAAGTTATAATGATTTAAAGTAATGAGATATGGTGATATAGAAAGGATAGAATGTTCATTGAAATTGACTAAGGTGATATATTTTTGCTTTTATATAAGTTTAATTCATTATAGATAATTGTAGGATTTTTTTGGATTATGTGTACATGTATATGTATTATATATATATATATATATATATATATATATATATATATATATATATGAAGAGTTTGTTCGCAAAAACCGATAAGTCCATTTTTGAAGATTTTGAAGTACGGTCTGTGTCATAAAGTACAAAATAATATCTTTTAAATGATATATTGGTCACTACATATAAAGGTACATTTTTGAAGTTATGGTCAAAAGAGGCAAAAATTTTCTTATTATTCTCTTTATTTTTCTTGACCTTTAATCGCCAATAACTCCACTTGGCAAATATGGACTTATCGGTTTTTGCGAACAAACTCTTCATATATATATATATATATATATATATATACAGGTGTATATAAGCAGAAATTGCACAATATTTAAGATGGATATTTTTTATATCTTTTGATTCTTTGTATCTTTATTGTTTTGTATACATTCCAATATATTCATTTTTTTTTCATGTAAGTATGTCCGCAATTGAACCTGTACAGTACGGCTGCCATGGATGATATTTCATCAAATATTCATCAATCAACCAACCAATCAATCAATCAATCAATCAATCAATCAATCAATCAATCATTCAATCAATCAATCAATCAATCAATCAATCAATCGATTATATAGCAAATTTGCAATCAATTGCAACCTTCTGTTGCGAGAAGTGAGCTATAGAAATCAAATGTGAATATCTTGCACATACCCAAAATTGATTGTAAATCGGCATTTCATTTGCGGCTGAGTGCAAGACTTACGCTTAATATCAAACATATATATTTTTTTCTTTCAATAAAAACGATCATCTGTGGGTATTTATTGTAAGGTTTACAATCAATTTTGAGATTTGCAATTGCTTGCAACTTCTGTGTAACACCACCTTTGTGAAGTCCAGTCAAGTACATGACAGAGCAAAAATGGACATGATGCAGAGACGAAGTGCTAATGTGCAAAGTATATACCCTTAGTAAGAAAAGGCTTCAGTCATATTCATTCGAAATGAGCTTGATGGTGATGGTAGTATGGATAATAATTCTGATGATGATGACAGTTATGATTCCGATGGTGACAGCAGATAGTGACAACTGACAGTAGAGAAATAATAAAGATGGTAATGATGATAACGATGCTGATAGTGATGATTGTGACATCATAATTATAGTAAAGACAGTGATTGTGATGTCAGATAAATGCTAATGCAAACATTATCATTCTTCTTATTATTTCAGAAATGTTTGTCACTCAAATCCTGTACTGAGAATGGGTGTTTCTTTTCATAAGGCCGAGTAGAGTGTAGTGAAAATATGACTGTACAACAATAATGACACGACTACAAAACTGATCATGCAAGTTGTAGATAAAATCATTTGCTGTATTTACAGGGCAAAAGTCCCTTTTTGAACTACTTGCTTGCTGATTATAGACACATTGTCACTGATTTTTTTTTCCAGAGAACTATCAGCAATATTGAAAAGAGGAGGAAAGGGGAAAGTCATAAATAATCATATTATATGGATCTCTTTATTGTCAATGGGAGCCTCGAATATTCTACATTCTAAATAGCGTTATATAAATGCTGTCCATCACCATCATCATCATCATCAAAAGTGTATTAATATCAAACATACTGAAAAAAGATAATTAAAAACGTGAATGATATATGAAAATGTATTTTGATCAATCTGATTTCAACACTTCTTTTGGTAAATTCAAGAAACTTGGATCAACCTTTTATTCATGATTTTCCCAAGTCTTTAGAATCAATCTCACATGCTCATGATGGAGATATGGAGAGGTTTTTTGAGAGCACATAATCATGATAATTGCATTATGATGACAGATGTATACAAGTCAAAATGTCAGAAACAGGAATAATGTATGATATCAATAATGGGGTGTGTTACCAATCCAAGACTGTGTGTGATTGAAAAATGTTACTTGGAGATGACAAGTATTATTATCGGAAATACCCCAATAGCTCTGTTATCATGATGATTGGTAGCTTGGGCAAGTTTTGGTGAGATTTAAGAAATGAAATATTCTAAAGATATTGCGGTTATCATACCGTACTGATCATTCGAGTATCAGACAAGTCGACCTCTTTGCATCCAAGAAACACAACTCGTTTCCTCATTACTGCCCTCTGTTGTCTGAGGATTGCTTACGACTCGACTGCAAAGCATACGAGGAGCGCGAACCAATGTGGGAGCAGACAAGGATGCTATGTGTAAACGTGTGTGTAAGTTGTGTGTGTTATTAGTGCGTAGTGGTTTCTCTCTGCTGCTGTGGTCTGTTTGAGAGTGAGCTTTGGCCCGAGTGACCGTACCGCCAGCCAGCAGTAGCTGTACCTCTCCGAAGGGCCTACCGCATCAAGCCGTCCGTGAGAACTACCGCGGCAGTTGGGGCATGTCGTTTTCGCATTACTTTAGCATGCACCTGATACCCCTGAGATAGCATACCTACCGCAACCACCGACATCACAGCCAAATGCTCAAATGCCGTAACTCCACTTCCAAATCAATGCAACCTGCAAACAGGATTTCAGCACCGAACAATGCTGTGGAAATCACCGTATCTGTGGTATTGATCGAATTCTGCCGAGGAAACGAAGATGCTGTGCGCTTGTGTTGGTGTGGATAAAGCGTCATCGCGCGAATTTTGCTTGTGATCTTGTCCCGGATCACTGAGGAACAATTTTTGAAGGGATAGTTGCTCATCTTGCTGGATCTATCGGACCCCTGAGCTGAGCGGCGACAATCGAGATGTCGGGTAAAGGCAGTGGTAAGTTTTAGCTCTTTTCCGACCTGTCTGCACGCATCATTAACATTCCCATACTGAGCGGTTCGGCGCGGTGGAAGGTTGTACCCGATTGTAAATCGTGGGGTATATTATATATACCTCTACGAACGGTATACCGCCGGTGCTTTGGGGCGGCAAGCACTGTCAGAACACATTTTGTGGTTTGAATGGAAAAAGAAAAAAAATATTCACTCAGTTAAAATCAGATACGGAATTAGATCCTGTTGGACAATTGCCACAGATGTAGTATATGAATCTACGTTCTAACTTGTATAAAGCCTACCTGAAAATTTACAATTGACTGTTAATTGTTATTAAAGATACCGGTAACAGTTACGAGCTACCTGTAGACAGTGTAGTAGCTGTTCTATTTGCTGGTTCAAAGTTAGTAGACAAGTAGAGTTCATTGTCGAGGGTATCCATAATCCATAACTCAAATTGTTATAGGAGTCAAATTAAGAACTAGGTAAATTTACCTGTAATCCCCTGTATAATAAAGAATTGTAAAGTGCAGAATATGAACAATAAATTGAGTGCAAAACCATGATTTTGCACCAGTAGACTTACAGTGTATATGCAGTACCCCAGATGCACATGTTTTCCTGATTATGTAATATAGATACAATGTGCACTGTAGGAGTTTACTCTCTGTTGGAAGCAAGTGAAATAAAAACACATGAGTACTTCTATTGTATTAAGCTACAACCTTTGTTATGTTAATCTGTATCAAGTCTAGCTGGATTCATGATTCTTCCAAGTCACTGATGTTATGTTGCATGTTGTTGTCTGTTGCTAAGTCATGCAGTTGAATATTTTGAGCCTTTAACTACTAGTACCGGGTACTCTCCCCTTGGGATACAGGCCTATTAAAGTTGGTCTGGCCATGATAAAGCAAATTGGTGATTTTCAGGAGGAGGCAGGATGGGTGGGGCTATATGGGGGTGGGGGATGGCCGATTGGGGATTGGGAGTGTACACCTGACTTGGAGAAATTCACAGGACTGAATATGTGTGTGTGTGTGTGTGTGTGTGTGTGTGTGTTTGTGTGTATGATGAGGGAGGGAACAGGGGAGGGATGCATACATCATGTAACTTGTTCTTGTTGTACAATCAATAGGCCTACTGGTTCAACATAGTTTGTGTTTTTATCTCCCACAAAGCATTGATTATCTTATGCTGATGTGAAAGGGAAAAAAAACTATTTAGAGCTATCATTTTTTTTTCAAAGCAAGAGGCCTGATTCATCTTCAAGTTATCCAAAGTACCTTTTAAACAAAAGTAATAAACACCACACACACACACACACATGCACACATACATGTAGTACTAGTTCATCTTTGTATGAGGCTATTGAGGGTGACATAGAGATAAAGTGATGTTATAGACCTGTCCTGTTTTCATGTCATTTGCTCTTTTTTTTTTTTAGTGAGACATTCCATATTGATAGATACATATTGATGGTCTGCAAATTTGTGTATTATCAAGTGGAAACAAGAAAAACCAGACAACTTACATATTACTCTCTTCCAAAGATCCAAGGTACAGATTTGTAAGCCCTGCTTTTGAGTGGACCGTTCTTCTGTCAAGGGACACTCACAACAATTTAAAGTAAGAGCTTACTCACACACCTACATGTTAGTTGCACATCCTCTTCTTCACAGCTGGGGTCCTTCGTAGTGCCGAGCTTGTCTGAAAAGGATATTTGGTGATTCCTGTTTAGATACATGTAGCTTGCTTAGAAGGTGTTATCTCACAGAGCTCAGCAGCAGTCACAGAACTGTCTTTGTAACAGGGCAAGAAATTTACTGTATGTTTCACATCAAGTACATTCAGTGATGCACTCTCATCTTTAGAAATGAATGTTGAAATATATACACATGTGATGGTATGCACAAAAACACACTTTTCCACTAAATTATCTATTTCATTTGATAAGTGGTCATGATGTGAAAACTGGTTAACCATTCCACAAATTGAATATATTCCTATCACTAAGAGATCTGGCTTGTATCCACATGTTTGCATACATGTGTATAAAGTAGCCAACACACTATAATATTCAGCAATTACGTGCCTACATGATTGAATATGCAGCTTGCTGTATCATATCCCACTGCCACCCCTCCAACATGCACAAACAATATGAGTGGCCCAAAAACTGAGGCAAGAATATCCGGTAGCCTAAAATGTAAAAATTACAGCAAAGGTAGAGTATGATCACTGACAGTTTAAGCTTTGTCAAACAAGAAGCAGAAGCAAGCATAACTCTACTTGTAGCCTATTTTTTTATGTACATTGTAACATTAGGCTGGCAATTGGCAAAATGTTGAGAAAAGGGGTCTTTTTGTCACTTCTGTGCAACTTGCGGCATCAGATTTTGTGTGTTTATATGCTGCAATGGCAATTCGGTGATAACCAATGCAGACACCTGTTTCTCTGAAATAATACTGTTGAATACCTTCTTTCCACAATCATCAGTCAATATCGGTGTTTCTTGTCTCCGCGCTGGGGGGTAGATAATTGCGTTTTGCCTGAAGCAGTGCTGGAAGTGCATTTAGTAACCCATTATCTACCTGGAGAATCGGTACTGAGGTTTTGACAGCATCTGATAAATATTGATTCTGTCTTGTTAGAATCTTCATGCGAGCATCATGAGCACAATGGCTTGCTGCAGCTTGCAGTTAGTGTCTGACAAGGAATACTCATTCCTGGGACTGAGGAGCTGAAAGGGATGGTATAGATTCGGTTGAGCTGGGAAATTCACATTTCAACTTTTTGTGAGGTAAAGTATAGAAACCACTTCTGAAATATTAAAGAGCAGACAATTCCAAGAGGAATTCAAAGTTTGTATGAGGAAAGTTAGTTTTGAAATGGCTGAGATATCAAAAAGCAAATTAAAACGAAGTGGTTCTTATAAAAGGTGGGTCCCACCTTTTATTAGGATTGCTTTGTTGTGAATATCTCAGCCATTTTAAAACCAATTTTCATCAAATAAACTTTTGAATAAACTTTGAATAAGAGTTTTATATATGCTCCTATATTTCAAAAGAGGTCTCTCATCATCTAAAATAATTATCATCAAAAGAAATTAGAAACCTGAAGCTCCATCTCAACCAAAACTGTACCACCCCTTGAAAGCTGCTTGATGGGACCAGCTTTGTGCTTGTACAGGTTGCAAATCAAAGCAGCTTTGCTGTTTTCACTACATGTGTTCACATCTTAGAACATTGTTGTCAGAAGATAATAATAGGGTAACATTAAATCATTTCATTAGATGTAGGCCTACACTACAAATGCTTGCATCCAGTATTTATAATCTCAGTATATCGATACACAATGCTTTGTATTTCCTCGTGCAATTGATACATTGACATTGTATCACCAAAAAACAAGATCTTAGTTTTTGTCAAAATAATGCCAAATTTCTGAAGCTATCTAAGAGATGAAAACTTCTTGAATTTCTGCTACACAATGAAATCCTGTTATGAATTCAACAAACTTGCATGCACGTGTTGACTTGTTGGTCAAGAAAGATGTACAAAAATGATAGCAAGCTTTATAACAAGCCTTTAAAACTATATTCACTGTTGTGCAGTAGTGCATAGTGATGATAATTACAGGACTTTACAGGTGAGAAGAGTTGCCCTTTGACATCCAGCTCAGCTCAGCTCTCGACCGTGTGCATATTGCTGGTTTGGCAGTACATTACATGCATGCAGTAGTACCCCCTACCCCAATAGGAGGGTCCTAGCATACAAATGAAGTTCCACCCTATGAAGATTTATGAACTTGTAACCTTACTCCCTGTCTAGCAGGTTGCCATTGAAGTTCTGCATTCCTCAAGAGCCCTTGGGGTATCATATTTCTGAACAATTTGTATGGGGGGTGTTTCTTTGTCGTTCTTGTTTTTAGTCACATGTTTAAAAGCAACCTTCCTCTCTGGTGCCCCCAACACAACTAGAATGCAATCACACATTGAAGAGTTTGTTTGCAAAAACCGATAAGTCCATTTTTGAAGATTTTTAAGTACCATTTCTGTCATAAAGTACAAAATAATACCTTGTAAATGATGTATTGGTCATTACATATAAAGGTACATTTTTGAAGTTATGGTCAAAAGAAGCAAAAATTTTCTTATTATTCTCTTTATTTTTCTTGACCTTTAATCGCAAATATCTCCATTTGGCTGATATGGACTTATCGGTTTTTGCGAACAAACTCTTCATATGTACATGTGCACTCTCACACACAAATACACATACAATGTACACACACACACAACATACACAAATATATATATCCATATATATATTTATTTTTTAATGCACATTTCCCTTTTAATAAGAAATTAAAAAAAGAAGAGTTGCCCATTCTTTGGATTAGATACTTACTTAGAGTGATCCTTAGAAAGAAAATGAAAGCAAACACTAGCCATCAAAGGCATTATGGTTTAACTGCTTGAGAAGAATTCAAGCCATGCTGCACAGATGCAGTTTTAATCAAGTTACAAAAAATGTGATAAGAGAGGATCAGTTCCATTGACTGATTTGCTGTGTATTGAGATATCTGGATTTTAGCAAATCAACCATATATGAAACAAAATAGAATAAACAGAGGAAAGAAAAAACAAACAAATACACACACCAACATATAAAGGAATATCTGCAGATTATAAGGCACTCTTCTCCTTTCAAGCAGAATGCTGTAGTATGATAGATTCATGGGGGGGGGGGGGGGTGCACTGGTAGAAGAGATCAACAACAACAACAACAACAACAACAACAACAACAACAACAACAACAACAAAAACCCTGTGGTTTATATAATCTGCCAAGGGAATTGTTCATGATAGACAACATTTCTTGTACAGGTGTGTTTATTTATAAGTTACATAACGTACGGAATAAAGAAACAAAATTGACCTGAAATTGATAAAAGCTATGCATTTGTAATCTGCATTTTATAAACAATGTTTGATTGTTCAATCTGTATTTTGGGTGATTTCATCTCAGTTTGATATATTTTTTCTTTTTTTTTCATTTTGTATGCATGACACAGGCCTACTTTTTTTTTATATTTTTAAAAAACTGAAAAAAACTGAAAAAAAAACCCTTGTCACATTTTATTCAAGTCCATGGTTTTGGTATATGTACACTATATCGATGAAAATATTTCTTCAGTTGAAATATTTTTCTTTTCTTTTCGAGAGAAAATGGAGAGGGAGATCAAAAGTGGAATTTCAACTTTCTGGTCTTTGTATCTGCCAAGGGAGTTATTGAGAGTTTATGGCATTGTTTGTTTTGCCTGTTTGTAAACAGCATGGACCAAAAAATATTGAACAAAAAGGAGAAAAAAGGTCTCCTGCTGTGCTGTGTTGACCTGTACTGCAATGTATTTAATTTTTGAATTTTCTTTGTTTATCAGTAATAAATTGTATGACATACCCAGAGTTTCTAGGATCAAAGAAAAATCAACCATGTACAAGTTGTAATGTTATTCATAACTAACAGTGCTTGGACAGGTGATCTGTGAGGATGTACACTGTTTATGATTGTGATCTTTAGAGTTCTTACTGTCATTCATTCACTCAAGAAAGGCAAACATTGAACAAACAAGTTCTGTCAGGACAATGCACAAGTGATAATATTGATAAGGGATGATATGATATGGCCTGAGATACTGTAGGATACACATAATATCATCATGTCTATTTTCCTATCTCTGTTGGAGATTTGTGGTATCTTCTCCAATAATTGACCTTTGATAAATCGGTAGGGGAAATCCACAATTTGAGTCTTCTATTGTCCTTTTCAGGACCAGACAATTGATGTCCTGAACAGGTGACCATGCTGCTTCTTCTTTTTTTTTTTAACTTATACTCTGTTATTATTGAAATGAAAGAAAGATATTATTCAGAGGGGTGAAGGCTCAGGTTTGAGTTGCTTCAGTTTGTCTCCCTCTACAAATGAAAATTTGTTAAGATCGCAACTGCTGATCTGTAAATTAACAAACATGTCGGAAAAAGGGAACCTATCATTGTTTACAGGAATACATCAAAATATGTGCTCTTTTTAATTTGCTGGAAAGGAATCAGCTCCATTCTGTTTCAAAGAGCATCATACTATCTTTGTTAGATCTTACATTCTGAAAGGAGATGTGAATATCCATTTCCTTGGTGGAGAATTTGCTCCTGTAGTAAAAGAAGATATGTTTTGTGATAGTGACAGTACAGAATTTACAACTGTAACAGAAAAAAATAGATAAAGAATAAAGTTGAATTTAGGTTATTCAGTAACCTGATGCTTGGTGTAAAGAGCTTCCAATCAAAATTTCTTTACTTCCTAATAAATCTGATTATCCTGTCTAATTGACCCAGTGATAGTGACAGTACAGAATTTACAACTGTAACAGAAAAAAAAATAGATAAAGAATAAAGTTGAATTTAGGTTATTCAGTAACCTGATGCTTGGTGTAAAGAGCTTCCAATCAAAATTTCTTTACTTCCTAATAAATCTGATTATCCTGTCTAATTGACCCAGTGATAGTGACAGTACAGAATTTACAACTGTAACAGAAAAAAAAAATAGATAAAGAATAAAGTTGAATTTAGGTTATTCAGTAACCTGATGCTTGGTGTAAAGAGCTTCCAATCAAAATTTCTTTACTTCAATAATAAATCTGATTATCCTGTCTAATTGACCCAGTGAAGATTCTGTAGATAATCATCAAGTGAAGATAAAAGACCTGTATCATACTAATTTGAAACCTCCAACCATTCTTTCCACTGCCAATACTTTGTTAGCTTCTGTCAAGCTTGACAGTTGCTACTGACCACTGACCTCCTTTGGGTCAAGTGAGTGACCTCTCATATTTTGTGTCAGAGGAACACAGGAAACAGGTTTGTTGTCTTCCATCCCAGCTCAAGAAAGAAAGGAATAGAAAAGATATTAAAAGAAAGTCTTCGTGACTAGGCATTCCAAAAAGTTGGCATTTAAAACAGAAGTTCATGCTGTTGTAATTCTATTATTTAAAGCAATCCTTGCAAGGCAACAGACTATATGCTTTATTTCTTTTACTAGTAATAGTATGGAAAGAGAGATGCAACATACAGTGTACAACTTTGATTACAATTTGTAGTACAATGCAGAAGGTTTCAAGAAATAAGATTTTGATATTCAAGGTAATCATTTTGTTAAAAAAAAAAAAAATATTATGCACAATTCTGAATACTTCTGTTTTGGTTTACTTTGCTTATTTGTTGTGTATCCATGTGCTTTGATAAATCACCTCCGGCCAGTTGTAAAGTTTGCAACAGTAGGTCATTACCACAGAAAATAAAGGCTTGCATCTTTTATTTTTCAGATGGAATATTGAAGATGGGCCATTAATTTTGAAACTGATTTTTTGAAAAAGTGAAAAAATAAGAATATTCAATACACAGTGTATTACACATACATCATGTATGATGTAATCGACACGTTACATGACTGCAGTTACTAAACTTTTGCAGATGGAATGTCATGGAAACCTTTCATAAGCACAGGCTAGGAAGAAGTATTTTCCTGGAAACCATATATCCTGTATGATATATTATTTTCTCTCTACTCAAATTTCAGGATGATCTACAAATGTATTCAATAGATTTGTGCCAAAAACAGTGTAAACAGTACAGTTTCTTGAATACATCAGACAAAATTAAATAAATCAGTGGAATTTTAATATTTTACTTTCTACAGTGCAGTGATTCGTGTATACAGTACATGTAGTTGTCACAATCATGTAAGATAAGGTGATGATATAGGGATATGGTATAGTTTTTTTATGCACAAGAAGGAAATTACCTGCTGCCACAGATTATTTTAGAGTTGTCATTTGTGAACGATGAATGTAAATAGAAATAGTAGTTGGTACAGTATTTACAGAATACTTTTGGTTTTTTTCTTTGTGTTCAAACAATGGGAGAGTTGTAGTCCCAAAATATAATTGCCTTATCTAATTTGCTGTTATAGAAAAAACAAACCAAACTTTTGACCACTATCAATGTATTGTGAAAAGTTACAGATATTATGATCCATACTATTAAATTGTACAAATGTAGCATTCTAAAAAAGAGACTATGAAATGTAGTTTCTATAAATGGGACAGCATGCGGGAGGGTGTTGCCTCTAGATGTTCAAAGCTACAGAGGGAAGTGGATTACAGCTTGCAACAATTATGATTGTTGATTTCATTGTCATTTGGTAATCGTAACACAATAAATCCTGCCTGTTAGCAGTGCCAAATGCATATAATTCGGTTAGCCAAATTATAAGATGCTCATCCCCGATCAGAAATTATTTCTATCCAGGAAATCACTACTTACGTGTACATTGATGATGAACAAAAGAATCCCCCTTTTAGACAGATTTTTATAGAATACAAATACGTACATATGTAATCTTGCAATCTCCAGCATTGGCACAAAATGCAGGCTGATTTAATGGTAATGTCAGCTACAATATGCGGAGATGGAAAATACAAGCATGCCTGTCCTCGCCCATATTTGTGACAGCATGTCAATAAACAGATGGATTAGGGAGATTTTGGAAAACCATGTTTAATTCTGACCTTTTTAGCTAAGTACCGGTAGTGATAGCTTGACGTCCATGGGTAGGAGTTTAAATAATGTATAGGAGGACTTTCCAGACTTTTTTTTCTTACATCTTTGTGTGTGATCGGTCAGCTACAGGAGAGAAATAGCCCCCAAAAAGTACACATTATAGATGCACTTGCTATTTCTGTAAAATGAGTAATTATTTTATATTTAATGTGATAACAGGATACAGTATTGCACTTACAGTAACACTTAATATTGTGATGGAGTGAAGCCTGTTTTATTTTGTCAACCCTCAGATGTGCCCTTAATGTATTTAAATTCAAACTTCTACAAAATGTATAGAGAAATAAACCATTTGTCATGAAGCCTGGCAGAATTTCTACAAATTTTAAATTTTATTTATTTATTTATGATTATTTATTTATTCATTTATTTATTTATTTATAAAATATTTATTCATGTATTCATTTATTTATTTATTATTATCATTTTTTTTTTTGGGGGGGGGGGGTATTTTCTATGTGTCTGTGTGAGGAGAAAGTCTTTCTCAGCCAAACTTGTCATCATTATTTATAGTGTTGTCATTGCTTGTTCTGTGTATCACATTCATATCAAGTGCAAGAGCCACCCAGAACTAGACCTTTCCATTATAGGGGGTTGTACAGTGTAGATCCATACATAGTTGCATGATACGACAACCTGTGTATCAGGTTTGGTGCTTGTGTAGAATCAGGGAGGCGAGTCACCTCTCTGGTAGAAAGTTGCATCACAGAGTATTGAACATATTATGTACATCACAACAGTATTGATAATTGAAGTGGAAGAACTGTAGTAGTAATAGCAGCAGCAGCAGTAGTTAATAGAAGCAGTACTAATAGGAGTAGTTGTACTGTAGTACAGTTGTAGTTCTAGTAACAGAAGTCATAAGATAAGAAAAAAAATAGTGCTATAATTCTGATGCTGATATAGGTAAGGGGTGGTAGGGGTTTAAATGACACAATGTATTTAAAGGGGATGGCTAGTAACTGATCAATGGGAATCAGTAGGAATGCTGAGGGATGATTGTTCCAATCCTTGTGGGATTCATTTGAGTGTACATTATATATCTACTGTTGTGTGAAAATTATTTGCTCTAGAACGGTCTCATATTCAAGTAATGTGCAGATTAATGCCCCGTCACTGACCAGGCACGCTAACCTGGAAACATTAAACTGCACATTACTTGAATATGAGACGATTCTGAAGCAAATAATTTTCACACAACAATAGATTAATATACAATGAACTCTTGAATGAATCCCACAAGGATTGTAACAATCATCCTCCAGCATTCCCACTGATTCCCACTGATCAGTTACTAGCCATCCCCTTTAAGAGTCAAAAATAAGTGTAGTGCTTAGGCCTATGTCTTTTAATATTTTTCTGGTTTCCCATCAAGCAATATAATCATGCCAAACATCTTCCCTGCAGCCAAGGATTGAAGGATTGGGGGGGGGGGGGGGGGAGGGTAGGGGGAGGGGAGCCTGCAGTGCCAGTCAGCTTTCTGTGCCCTGCTGAGACAGAACAAATAGGGCTCGGCCCGGAAACTATACAAATGAAGATTCGCTTTCGACAGACTGTCTCTGAGAGGTGATATTAGGGTTGACAGACTCGGGCATGGTACCCCCTTTGCTGAAATAGGGAGGAAAGGTAAAAATAGACAGTGGGCATACTCCCAGTGTGGGGATACGATTCCTGTCATTGGGCCACTCTAAGAATGAAAGATAAAAGCAAAACTGATTTGAGACTGGGGAGAGATAGAGTCAGGAGGAGAGTACATATTTGAGGTGAAATTCAGCTGCAAAGCAGCCTACAATGGCGACAGGAATCGACAACCGAGAGGAATGAAAATGGCAACATTTTTGATCATGTGCATATTCTTATTCTCACATTCTTAAAGGTCCCCCCCCCCCCTATTGACTAACACTGGTAACATTTTACAACCAGCTTTAGTACCACAAACCAAAATGCTCGACATTACATGTTTGTAACTAGTCAAAGGAATTAAGTAATTTTCAGCAACTGTAAATTTATCCTTACAAGTGTTTTCCTGATATGGTGTAGGCCTACATCAAGGTGTAGAATTCTCATCAAAAGGTTATATGGAATCAACCAAAAGTTGGAATATGAATTCAAATACCATTTGAATTTTTCCCAAACTTTCACTGGTTATAATGTATTTCACTCATTCTACTTATGGATGATTGAGTAGAATAACAAGCAGTTCATCTGGAATCCAGACAGTAAACAAACTGTAGTAGCATGTGTGGGGAGGCTTTCCTGTTCTTAAAGTTTAGATTTGATTATGGGTAAGTCCAGGGAGGTGGGATCCACCTTCCTGGTACAGTATGTCTGTCTGATAGTTAAAGAAAAAAAAAAATGAAAAGTGCAATGTCGGGCCTGAATACAGTACAGCATGTAGGCCTAATTAGATACAATGACTTTTAATTGTCTACTATGTATCAGTAGGGAGATGCCCCTTTTAATATTGGTGTTGATTGTTTTTTAACTTTTTAATCAGCAAATTGTTGCCTTTGCAAGTATACAAGTAAAATGCTGCATTTCATGTGTTGTATTTACATGTGATTCATACATATGCTGTACACACACACACACACACACACACACAAAGTGTATATAAAACAATAATTATGTACAAAGATATATTTGCATGTGATTCATACATATGCTGTATACAAACACACACACACACACACATTCACACAAAGTATAAATAAAACAACAATTATGTACAAAGATATATTTGCGTGGTAGAAGAGGGGGCCAAATCAGTATGCACCCCATGAGTCAGACCAATAGGTGATATGTAAGATGCTTGACAAGCACATGTTTGTATGTTTCACCACAGGGTGAATCAGTCTTGAGCAATAATAAGATATGATTCAAGCAGAGGAACATTCCGTGCCACATGTGACAGACAGCTGTCTCAGGCTCCTTAGCCTGACTACTTATAGATTTACCTTGGCCTTGACCTTGAACCATTCTTATGCAAGAATATTACTTTCAAAATAACTCATTATTTTGGGTCGCGATCAGGATCATGACCCAAATTTTGAAATTTTTTACAGTGAGAACAGAAATAATGTGATATTTCGCAAGATTTGGGTGAAGATCCAAATTGCTGTACGTGTACCTTGTGCAATTTTTTTATCTTTTTTGGGGGGGCAAAAAGATGCGAGTTTTGCAATGAGAATGGTGACCGCGTAAAGTTTCGAAATTTTATATCCCACAATGCACTGTGCTTTCTGCTCCTTGCAATTTAATCATTTTTTCCCATCAAAAGGCTCTAAAAATGGGGCATTATTACAGGGTCTAGGGCAAAACCCCCTGGGCAATTACCCCGGACCCTTCCCCTGACCCTAACCCTAATCCTAATCCTGAACCTAATCCTAACTCTAACCCAAACTCTAACCCTAAACCTAAACCCTAACCCTAATGTTTACTCTATTCTTGTCACTAACCAGTATATACCGGGGGGGGGGGGGGGGGGGGGGGATAATTGCCTTGATACGTTTTTATGTTAAGGCCGTGTCACACCAGCCTTGCGTGCGACTTGCAAAGAACAATTTTGACTACCCGGAGGTCCCCGTAGATATCCGCACATGACAGTACCTAGCATGTATCTCAAAAGTAGTCACCTGGAGGTGCGCACGCATATTTTTTTTTACCCGCAACCGTGTTTAGGCCCTGTCACACCTTTCCGGGCAAGCTACTCGGGCTTGTTACGTGTAGGGATTTTCTAGCATACCGGACATTCCTGAGGGCGCAAAAGGATTTGTGCGAGTCAGCGCATGTGTCTTACTTGCTGGACGCGTTATACTTGCGAGTATACTGTGTGACCTTTGTACCAGTCGCGTGAGGGCTGACAACTTAGTGAAGGAATTCCTCTAATGGAATGGCTGAAATCTCACAGAATTTCATTATCTTGGCTGCATACGGGACTGCGAAGTACCTGCGTGGGAATTGCCTGGGAAGTACTGCCGCTAAGGGTCTCCTACTGGCGTTCTGCGTGGACCTCTACGGGCATTCCCGCGACTCACCCGGAAAAAGTTTTGGTCATGCTCAAAACTTGGCTGCGGTTAAATCGGACTTGCGTGAGCACCTCCGGGCAACTACGCGCTAGATACTGTCAGGTGCGGACCAACTGCGGACAGCTCCTTGGAGTAAATTTGTTTCCCCGCAAGTCAAGCCGCAGAAGTTCCCCTGTACGGTATGACAAGGCATGAATGAAAATTGCAAACATTCTTGTTCGCCCGCTGAAAATCTTCTACGTGCTGGAAACTACCTCCTCGCCACAAGCCCGCGTTATGGTGTGACACGGCCTTTACAGTTGTACATGCTTACATGTGATGCATTTATGAGGTACATTATGGTATTCAATCATCCAACTAAAGTTTGTGATTTCACGAAGTTCTTCTTGGGGTTTTTAAAGACCTTTGTTTCTGATATAGCAAACTTATAGTATGACAATGGAAGACCTTCAGTCTCAATCTCACTGTCATGTTCCCTTAATGTGACCCTGAGGGGTTCTACTTTGGCTGTCACACTCCAAACACAAAGATACCAATATTTTCCCTCTCCAAATCCAAACGGGCTTCCGCAGGATATCACATGTTCAACCACACTGGGTGATGATGTACATTGTACTTGTGTAGCGAGTGTACGCAGGAATGGCAACCCCTTTTGCTTTTTTTTTGGGGGGGGGTGGGGTGGTAAAAATATTGCTCAATGTACAGTGTATAGTACTTCATTGTGTCTATGCACAGAACAATGGAACTTTCCTTGTGTACACATACAGTATGGGGGGTGGGAGTGGGGTATTAGTAGGAAGACAAGGGATTTTGTGAGTTTGTTATTATTTGTCAGGGTTGGAAAATAAAGCCTTTATTAGGAGGGAAGGACAGATACTTGGTACTGCTGGCAATATATTGCCCTTTTGTAGTGAACGGAACATTGACTTTATACAAATGTACGTATGTTCTTACTGAAGTTTATGCTTTGAAAATTGATGTTTGCGATGCAGTGCAGTGCGAATTCAATTTCTGTGTGTGAAAAAAAAATTGGTTAACTCAAGATTTTGACATAATTAAGGCTTGATTAAAAAACAACAACAAACAAACAACCAGTTTACACTGCGTGATTGTGTAAGCACCATGTCAAGAAAACATCAACTTTTTGAAAATTGCATAATGAGGTGCATTGTGGAATATAAAATGCTGATTTTTCTGCAAAAAGCAGGGGGAATGATATTGCTTATGACAGGGACTCAGTAACAAGTCCAAGGAATGTGTATTTTTCATATGAAATTACATTTTGTTGAATTTTCTTTATGTTTTCTTAATATTGTAGTGTATATCTGATGTCTCTTCCCAATCAAACTTCACATCATTCTGACCGCAGATCAAGTGACACAGGCAGGGACACGTTTCTGAGAATCTACATCTACAGCCTGTAGTTTCTATCTTTAACTTCACATTAATATTCTCACTGCCAATCAAGTATGAGGCACTGGGCCATCGTTTCTGAGAATCTGGTTTCTGCCAGACTGAACTCCAACATCATTACAGCTGTCAATCAAAGCAATATCACAGGGACATTGCTTCAGAGGATTAAAGGCGTAATTTATCATTTGCACATCAAACCCAGCATTAGTGCTTCAAAATAGTTCTAAAATGTGAGTTAGAGATAGAAACAACCAATGTAAAAATTTGAACCAGTACAATCGATGTTAAGTATTGTTAAATAAACAAAATGTGAACAATATGATCAAAATGTTTCCAGACTAAACCATCTACAGTTATGGTTTGATGAGAAAAATAGTGATATCTCCTTATATTTTAGGCTATATTGCGAAAATTATATATGGTAGGATGTTTTGTGATACAACTGACTTACACATATGCATCAAAAGTGATATCTTGAACATTTTTTTAAATCACTGCTCCCAAAGGTAAACAGGACCTTTAAATCAAGATTCACCGTTCTCTCTGAGTAACTAGCTCTCCCTTGAAGTGTTAGATAGAGTACTGTGAAACCAGCAACATTTGCAGCAAGAAACTTTTGCGAATTGCTGACCATGAAAAATTTATGAGTATACTGTCCCATTAGTAATGCAGATATTTGTTGTTGTTTTTTTATTTGTATGTTTTATTAAATCATATCACAAACATAATCAAATTATTTACAAATGATTATAGAAAATATGAATAAAACACAAAAATAAAAGAAAAAAGGTGACAAGACATTGAAAATAACCTCCAATATCGAGTTTATACTCGTGTACCAAGCCACCGAGACAATAGACTACATACATAAACTTAATTCAATTCAATTCAATTCAATCATAGTTTATTTCCATTCAATGAAAATCAAAAAAACATAGTACAAATTTCCAATCAACAAAAATCAAAACATAATACAAAGTATACATGTCATGAAATGATATTGTTCAAACATTTGCAAAAGATTCATGTAATATCCAAGATAAATTACATGTATATAACAACATATGTTTATATATATATACAATAATACATACTTCGTGGACGTGCGGAAAATAGATTTGATTATGGAAACTTAAACTTAAACAATATCACAAAAAGGGATTCTTCAAACTGACACTGTACTGGCAGCCCTAAACTAGAAATAGAAGGAAAACGAAACCTCAATCCATCAAGGGTCAATAAAAAACGTGCTGAAACGCATATACCATGCACTAATATCACACGTTAAAACCAACCCTACCTCCTGAACTCTGAACTCATATTTAAACACAAATAAACATACAGATATGCAGATATTTGTTGAACACACACTGCTGGTCTAACTAGAAAAAAAAAAACCCATCACACACAACAAAACTGAATGTGCATAGTTACTAAAGACAAATACTGTTGATAAAAAAAAGAGAAAACAATGATGAATATGCAACACTTGTACAAATACTACTACAGTACTTGTACAATGAATGTACAGAATTGTACTGGCATTCAATGTATTGTGCAGAAAAAAATATATATATGTGTGCATTTTTACTTTAGGGAATCATGGCTCCTTGTGAAATGTGCGAAAATTTCATGTAATCATGTTAATAGGAATCCCACTCATAGTGCCAGGGGAGGGGCTCATGTTTGGGTTGCCATGTACACGTACGTATTGTATGTCCATGCAAATTCTTTATAGTAGGCCAATACCAGGTACAATAATTAAAATCACCTGAAAGATTGCCCATACCGTACAGTAGGTTGTGTCAGTAGTATGTTTGGTAACCGAATGTTCAGCTTTGCATTGAGCGTGCTGGATGCTCCCACAGCCTATTTAGAAATGCTCAAGATTTGATAAATTTCAACCATGAATGTACAGCCCTGGAAGGACATACAATTGTACATTGTACAGCTGTAGCAGGCAAAATGAATAACTCATCGCCAGGCAATTAATTAGCACAGAAACACCCCTGAAAGTTACGTGCCATGACAGTGATGTTGGCAGGTTCGTCCCTTGGGATGCTGTGCTCCTTCATTATGCAGCACACCATTCACCCTTCTTTTTTCTTTTTCTTCTTCTTCTGATGGTTACCTTCTTGGTTGATGGAAATTTTCCCCTATTTTGTGTTTTTGATGGCTGTTATGTAGGAATATTTTTGGTTCCATCTCTTTAGTGACTGTATGATGTGTCTACAGTATGCTGTACGAAATATCAAAATGACTTTTATACATCTCTTTGATGGATTGTTGTGCTACAAAAGAGTACACTATCCTCATTATTATTATTATTATTATTATTAGTAGTAGTAGTAGTAGTAGTAGTGTTATTATTATAGTATTTATCATTATACCCGGTAATTATTTGTTATTCTGAAATAGCAGATGGGTTGGATGTGCTTCATGTAGTGAATGCTGGAACATATTAAATTTCTCATCAAACTTTGAGTTGTCCTAGTAAGACTCAACTACAAATTGTTGTAAAATAAAGCATTGTGTTCATAGACAACATCAAACATGCAAAACATTTGTAAATTTTGAGATGTAGGGGCCTACATTTATATCGCTTGTTTTGATATATGCATTGCCTGACTACAGTAGTTATTTGGAAGTGGATCAAATTCCAGATGTAATTTCCTGTGAGGGATTTCTTTTTCAAGGACTATCTAGCTGCTGTTGGAGCATGTTAGATCCCCAGTTTTTCATATGCAATGTACTACCTAATGTCACATTTAACTTTAATGAAGCTGAGCCCTATTTACAAGCAAAAACAAAAGTTGACTTGAACGTAGAATAGAGGATACTTTTAGTGGTTTATGCATTGAGAGGTAGTGCCAAATGCCCCTCTAGTCCTCTTTTGAGCAATAAAGAGTAACACCTAGGCTTAGATAAATGATGGTCCATCAAGACTGTATAAATAATGCAAAAACTTTGCCTCTTAATCCTTCTGTCATAGTCTACATGGACCTTCTGTGTCATACCCACATATATACGTTTTTGATTCTCCTTTCAGGGCATTGCATTGTGGGAGTTGTGTGAGTCATATCAAAACTCCTCGTCCGGGTGAAGATGTCATTCAGGCGCTCGCCCTTTTCGGGGCGATCGAACCAAATTTAGGAGGTTAAGAGTGGGGAGGAAATTCAGTTCAGCGTGAAACGTGTCTTTAAAGAGTCTGTTTCGTGATTGAAATTTTGTGAAAATCTGTCCTGATTTTTTAGGTCAGCTGCTGCTTAAAGGAAGAGTCCTAAGTCACAATTTTCCATTATTATCACTAAAATGAGAGATTTATGGGCAAAAATGTCTTGTAGATACTTGGCATGTATAGAGGTATTAAAGGTAGGGGATACCTTTTACAGACCTCCCAAAATGCAGCAAAACATTAAATATGAACCTCAGGGGACTTGCTTAGGCCACTGCTTAGAAATTTGGAAGTCAACAGTTATCTAAAATTTGAATGATGCACAAAACTCAACTACTCAGTAGTTCTGTGTGTCAGCCACACTTAAGCCTTTTTGTTGCAGTCTTCTGTATTTGTTATCTATAAACACAAATCTAAAAGTACAAGAGCTGATGTAATAACATATAGAGTGTATGGCAAGAATGTATATAGAAATGTTTGTAAGTTTTGATGAGCTTTCTTCACAAAATATACATGATGGACACACATGCGGTGCATGGGTCTGCAAAGGTAGCCTAGTAATGTACTGGAATTTACGGTGAGCCCCGAAAAAAATTCAATTCAAAATCTAACGGTCAAAAAAATGTACTAAATGTTACCTTCCACTTTCAATACTTTATGGGAGTTTCTAAAATGATACTCTCTTCAACATACCACTGTATTTATACAACTCTTCATTTAAGGCATGCAAATGGGATTCCCTACCTTTAAGGGGAAAAATGATTTTATTAATGAAGGCTAAAGCTTGATCATTTTAGTTCTCAGATTCCAACATACCTAGTTATACCCTGCAATGGAAAGTACATAATCACAAGTAATATTATTCTGCATATTGGAATAAAATCCGAGTTATTACTGCATATACATGGGTGCATGTCAGTAAATTTAATTGCTGATACAATTCACTTTCTTGTTAGCCATGAATACAAATTGTAGTAAAGGGGGTGAACTGAACTATCAAATTTTTGTTATGTATGCTTAGGTCAGGAATGAAGTGTGATACTGATCAGAGGAGTCTGCCACAGTGTGCCTACTTTAATACATGTACCTTCATTTAGTAATTCTTTGTGAAAATGGAGAACTTAATTACTCAGAACGTAAATTCATCATTTCTGAATGGCATAGGCCATAGTGCCAGATGATATTCACAGTGTCATATTTACAAAATCTGTAGTTTATTCTTCTTGACAGGTGGAAGGTTGTAGGCTTTCATTTGGTATGTTTGCCGGCAGGGAACTCACATGCATAATGTGGGCGACATTCCTCCAAACTTGTGGCTGCGCCCCCAGTGCGTGGTATCATCATAGCGACCGAAATCCAGGACGGGAGGTTCACTGGCAGCGTGTGGATGTCGTCTCCTCGCCTTGTGGAGATGCATTGGAGGAACGGGACTGCGTGCATGCATAATGCAAATAGATTGGGCCGCCAAATTAATTTTGCATTTGTCTCACGATCGGCAAAGGCAGTACAGGGAGTCCATGCCGTCAGAAGCCCCGTACATTATTTATTGTGGCTGGGCCTCGCTTGCTGGAATAAGGGCAGACTGAGTTTTTGTTGTTGTTGTCGTTCTTTATATTTTGGAAAATATGCTTTTGTTTCTGTTCATTAACCTGTAGTCAGAGTTTCGAGGGGTCTCTGTTTAAAGATAAGTTTGAAAGGTGATAAAATGATCAAATTTTATGTGATGGTGACACAAGAGGGGTGTATAAAGCTCTGGTAGTGTGTACAGTGTAGTGCTTTGGTGTGCTTCATCTGTTTTAGTGTGATCCCAATATGTAATGTGAGTAATTGAAAGGGTAATGAAATGGGTTTAATGGAGTCATTTTTTTTTCAGACCACAATAATATGCTTGTTACATTTTGCCAATTTTGGCTTCCATTTTTTTCTTTATGGTGAATACACTTCTTTTTCCTGAATGAAATGATTTCATTACACATCGAAATATGAATGTATTTCAGATTTTTAGGACTGATTTTTGCATCACAGTATGTACTGTGAGAGTTAACAATGTTTTGTTGTTCTGTGTCCACACTCAGAATCAGTGTCTTATGCATCCTGCCACAAAAGTGATTTTGAAAAAACATTGATTTTGGGTGTGAACTGGATCAAAGAGTCTGTTCTCTCATCCACTGAGCTGTACCAGAGTCTTGATTGATTCAGGTTCACTGTATTTATGTGAAATATCCCTTTCTCAAGGAGAAAATGCTCCCATCGTACGCGATTTTGGACTGATAAAAGTATCTAGATTAAGAGATATGAGTTGGGAGGAGTTATATTTGATGATGCTCTCCCCATAGATAGCCACAAGTCTCGAGAAAAAAAGAAAGAAACAAACCGACCAACAAAATAAGGACACTGATTGATATTGCAAGCACAGTATATTGTTCAATTTTGCCCTAGCTGCTGTGTTATACATGGCAGTTCCTACCCAATGAGATACACCAGTAATTGCTAATTTCACCTGCCCCTGGACGGCAAATGATCTGCTCAGCTGCAATTATGGAAGCTCATTAAATTTTCCATAGTCTATCGACCTGAGAGCCTCAAGACCTCCAAATTGACTTGTGCAGCGTTTTGTGTCTGTGTGGAATTCCTCCCACCCAGCATACTTATATCGCAAGGGATGATTTCTGAAAAGAATTGAAAAGAGGTAGAGGACAGTCATGTATAGAAATAAAGAGCAAGAGAAAAAAGAGACAGAGATGAAAGAGACAGTCAGACGGAGCTTTAGAAATGAAAGATTATCAAAGGCTTTGAAAGGATTTTATAGTTTGGATAAGAGAAGGGGGATTCAGATTTCAACATATTGAGAGATGATTAGAAAGCACTTATGAAATATTAAAGATCATACAATTCTAAGAAGAATTAATTGTTTATTTGATGAAAATTATTTTTGAAATGGCTGAGATACAGAAAAAAAAGAGGCATTAATAAACAGTGGGAACTACTTTGTTTTACTTTCTCAGCCATTTTAAAACAGATTTTCATAAAATCAACTTTAAAGTGAAAATATAGTTTTGGTAAGGGTTTGAGAGCTCGTCTGGCATTATTTCATATTTGCTTGCAATATATGGAAAGAGTCTACCAAGAAACTTACCTGGCTGACGCGATTTGCCGGGATGAGGAGTTGTTTTGGAATATTTTGAGATCAAAAATAAGAGTCAGTATGCCGACTTTTATTCCAGAAGGATAAAGACTAATTCGGTCTCAGGGAAAACCTGGCCCTATTTCAGACAATTTACACGCAGTTCATGATCGCCATACTGAAAAGATAATCAAAGACGCTTGATAAACAACAAAACAACTTCAAAGACAGCGCGTCTCAGGTGATGTGCGTAATACACTTGAGGACCGCGCGCTGTCCATTTGTTTTGTACAGGATTAGCGCGCACTTTCCTGTCTTTTCAGTTAAGCGTCTTTGGTATCAACTTGGACCATAACTGTGACCAGCCAGAACGCGAAGCGCTACAGGCCGCTCCCATAGTACAACGCTGTACAATCCAGAGGGACAACTCGTCCCGCTGTCAAAGTGAGGCCGAGTTGTCCCCGAGTCCGAGTTTAGCCTGACCCCGATCGGGTAAGTTCTGAGACTGCGACTCCGGCGAACCTTTTTGGTTATCATTTCGCATTTTCGTCGTTAACCATCGAATATCTTGTTATTACAGCGTTATTTCACACATTTCTTGGGCATACGTGCACATTTGGAAGTGAAATTTGACAACTTTTGCAAGCGTACCAGAACTATGTTTTGGCTTTAAATTCCTCTTAGAATTATATGCTCTTTTATATTTCATAAGTGCTTTCTAATTATCTCACAAGAAGAGTTCATCTGAATCCCCATCTCAACCAAAACTATACAACCCTTTAATACAGAAAGACAGCGTAAATCACAGTAGAAAGAAAAAGAATAGAGGGATTGAATGGAGTTTTCATGAAAATACTTTACCAAACTTATGCCTAGAGAGATTACAATATAATGAATGAATGAATGAGTGAGTGAGTGAATTAATGAATGAATAGATGAATGAATGAATTGATTAATTAAGGAAGGAAGGAAGGAATGAATGAATATGTTTAAAGTATTAATTGTATCTTTCTTTGTGGTATCAACATATCTAAATATGAGGTTCACTTCATCAAATTTCATCAAGACTTGTATTTTTGTTTTAATATAAATCTTTGTAGAAATGTTGCATATAAATGTGAATGCCTGTGACATAAAAGTTTGTCGCCACTGTGATTCGTTAACATTTAATACTTCTACCTTTAAATGACAACACGTGTTACTGTCAGGAATTTCATCATATTGCCGGAATGCATAGCCTCTGCAGTTACAGGAAATTGATTAACCTTGTCTGTGACTGCACCAACTGACCTGGGAGTCTATAGAAATTAAAGTGGTATTTACCAATGTGTAAGTGCTCTTAACTCCTAATTCATCATGGTCTGAACTTCATGTCAGTCAACTTATCTCTTGCTTCTACACCGCTGCTTTCTAATTGGGTTAGCTGCCACTTTAATATCATACAAGGTTCGGTCATAGCGACATGTGGTTTCATGACATGATTTTGATCACAAAATTGTAATGCCATACACAGGGATTACAATGCAAATGGGTACATAATAGTTCTTCATAGTAATGATAGTTCTTCATAGTAAAAAATGACCACAAACCTATATTTTATTTTAATCCGTACACAGAGATTACAATGTAAATGGGCAGTTCTTCATGCCCCCCCCCCCCAAAAAAAAATATATATATATATTCACACACTTCTCATTCCAAGATTCTAGTGCAAATGAAAAAAACAACAACAACAAACAACACACAAATAAAAGTCTGCTGTATTTTATCCACATTGAAGTCATTTATTATCAGAAAAATGATGGCTATAAGTAAAGAGTTTCATTGCAAAACATGCTACCTCCACTCTTGTACATTTGATATCAAGATTTTATTTTTCTCTATCTGACAATGGACTTTTTGATCAAACTCTTAAAATAAGAAATTGGAAAAATTTAAGTTGAATCCATGGCTGAATATTTTTTATTTCTCAAACTTGATTGTAACATTGTAAGGTGAAGTAAACTCTTGAAAGTCAAACTGGGGGTCTAGGGGCTAGAGGTCACTGGAATTATCACCAGCTTAGGGGCAGTAGGTAGAAAATGATGTTTCATTCATTAGTCATTAGGCTGCCACTAAAATTATCTTTGATGAATGAGTATGGGTGTGAAAGAAAATGGGGAACTGCAGTACATGTAGATGGGCATATGCTGATATGAAATTTGTTATTGGCCTTGATAACAAGGGTGAATTCATTATGTAGTCTCGATTTTCAGGCTTTCCTTTTTTTGCATTCAGTATCCTCCCTATCATTTGCATATACAGCATTTTATAATGGTTTCCATGGTTGCAGACTACATGTATGTATCAGATTTGTCTTATTTGAAGTATAATATACTCTTTCTCTGTGTAAGTCCTACTCCTTGCAGGCAAAAGATAGCTGTAACTGATGCATATTCCTATATTCCTGGTTTTGTTGTACAATATAGTTGTGCTATATAATGATGATACCTGTACTTCTGTGCCTTTTTACATCAGTTCGAGTTGAAGACGTGTGGTTTACCAGGCCTCCTTTTTATTGGCCTTTGTTGCTACTCCACCATGTTAGCATATATAGGCCTACTAAGGTTCTATCATGCCGAGTCTATACTATACAGTATGGCAGTGTAGCATTCCCTTCATATTTTGTAAGCAATCATGGTAATGGGTGTTTGAATTATGATACACTAACCGTTTTATTGGAAACATTGCTGTTGGGCTGTTTGTAAATGTTAATTGTAATTTGAGTGGAATTTTGATGTGAACATAGCTTGCTTGGATCCACTTGGATGTGCATGAGGAAGGATTGTGGAACGGCAGCATCTTAATCATGTTTGAAGTAGAGTGTGCGGGCAACACACGTGTCTTTGGAGTTGCTGAGAGTGATTGTGTGTGTGTGTGTGTGTGCAGGGTTATGTATGTGTTTTTTGTGCATATGTGTTTATGTGCGCATATGTATTGGTGAATATATGTCTAGTGAGCTGCAGAATGAGATTCCGTATATGCGTCTCTCTCTCTCTCCCCTCTCCTCCCCCATCTCGTTCTATCCTCTCTCTCTGGATGATGGTGGGGAGTTCTCATCCACTTGTTCCCCGCGCCATGTTATTAGCGATGCGCCCATGTCGCGTATTTGCGCGAGATAAATTGAATTTGTGAGGATGGATTGGGCAGGCCGAGTCAAAGGGTTTCTGAGTGTCCCAATGTCAACAGTCTGGGAGTGAAGGAGAGAACCGCGGCTTCCTTTCTCAACAGCTTCATTTAAAGTTGTGCTATTTTACCTTTTTTCCCCCTTGAGCTATGAAAGTATTCAGGTTTGTGTGTGTGTATGTGTGTGTGTGTCTGTGTGTGTGTGTGTGTGTGTGTGTGTGTCTGTGTATGAGATGGCTGCAACAAAGCTGCCAACTAGGATGTTTTTAAAGATTTTTTTTAAAATCAATCATAAGAAAAACATTTTATGCTCTGTGTATTTTTTTCAGTTTGATGAAGCATGCTGATTATTTAATTGAAAGTGATTTGAATGGAATAGAATTTACAAATTTTCTGGAATTGAAATATATTTTTGACTCAAAACATTTATATTTTGAAACTATGCATGAGCATGTTGTTTAATTTGCAGAATTTAACAGCTCTGTCTAGTTCAGATTGGATCAAACATGGTTTCCTTCACTTTAATTCCATGTATTTATGTTTATAAAGGAAACATATCCAAGAAAAAAGTTGAGACTTGATGAAACAAGTTATCCAGCCCTTGCGCAGCAAAAGCGACTTTCTAACAAACAAAGATGAGTCAGTCGAATGGCTGTGTTTTCATTTCCTTTTACCTTATTCAGAACTAGGACAGCTTTCCAACATCAACTTCCCCCATTTTCAGCTGTGGAATAATACACAATATCCTTTGTCAGATATCAGTGCTCAATCAAGGAAGAAAAATTGTTCCTGTACTGATAAAAACATGAATATGCCTATCGGTAGTTGAAATTTGACTGCTGATTCCCTAAAATTTGAACACTACTAATATTTGCCGAAGTTCATGACACAGTTGTTGTTTTCTTTGCCTCAGATATCAATTAAAAGTAATGAAGTCCCAGAAATATATTTCACAAACTTCATGCTCCTGCATGATATTTATTCTTAAAACTTGTCATTCATTTATTTATTTATTTTAGATTAATTAATTAATTAATTAATTTATTCATTCATTCATTCATTCATTCATTCTTTCATTCATTCTGTACTTCATGCATTTTACCATTTCCGACATATCATATGAATTTTTACTAAAATTGAGTGCATAAGTTAACATTGCACTGTACAATAAACAAAATTTGTAAGTTTCCAAAACATATTTGAGTATTTAAATCCTGGAAATGGGAAGGAATGCTAAAAGAAAAGAGCAATGCTTGTAGGTTGCATTTTCTCCAAATGTAATAATACAAGTTAAATGATTAATATATGATTATACATAAGAAGCAAAAACTTACCCAAAGTGAGAACATTTAGCTAGCAAAACTTGTGACACAAAGTTATGACATCTTGAGGGCCTATTAAACTGACAAATGATTGATTCAATTCAGTGTACACTATTATTGAGCCATATATTTACTACTGGGAAGCATATCATATTTTCTCTGAAAAATAATATTGTCTAGTGATACATAGTATGCATAACAGTGCATACTTACTCCAACCACTATAATCCGATTTAACATGGAAGCCATTGTAAATCCTTTGCCACGGAGAAACATAGAGAGCAAGTAAGGTTTTGTTTTATAGACCTACTCTGTTCATAGCAAAATCAAATTAAGGCCAAGTAATAAACTGTCGATGTGTTGTTTGATAATTAATGATAAGCAATATGATTTATAGAGTAATGTGGCAAATCCACTCTGTGGAGTACTCTAGGTATAAAAGAGAGGTTTTAAAGAAGTATACAAATTACCAAAAAAAAAACAACAACCCATAAACTGCTGCTTTTTCTTTTTCTGAAGTATAGTTAGCTAAAAGAAGTTTTTTTTTTTTCATTTGCTTTTCCGTAAATTAATATTCATTTCGTAGCTTTTTCTGTCAAATGTATGGTACCCATCATGCCAAATATGGCTTTATCTACAAAACAAGTGAGGACATACAGATCCAGAGATACCAACTGTTACTTCTTTGGCAGTATTTAGTACCTTTTTTTTTGCTCAAAATTCTTTAGGTTTCATGAAAAACACTGTTGTTTCCTAGTTTTATTACTATACATTTTATATGTTGCAGGAAAGGTGAAAGTCCTGTTTTTCTACCAAAACTTTGCTTTTGCAGCCCTCAGAATACTGCAGTGCCTTTTACGAGGTTGGCATCCCAGCAGATGTGCGTGGCCCTGGCACAAGCCACCAGCTAGAGGCACAGCAGGGAGACACAGTGCTTGGCCATGGCAGCTGAATAGAGGAAGTTATTAATGAAAATAGTATATGACCAAGTGCACTTGACAATTTCCTCAAAAGGGGTTGCAAAGTCTAGTCTAGTCATTCCGTACAGAAGTGTCCAATATATGAATCCTGGCTGGTGATCTTGGTTAGATCGCTGATGCCGTTGTGTTGGCAATTTTTAGTCTGATCGTCGAAGTGATGAACAGAGATTAAATAAAAAACAATGACTTCCTTTGTCAATCACTAGGGTTTTGTGGGAATGCATGGAAATATTTTCGTAGGGCTTATAAAATCATCCATAATTTTTTTTTTAAGCTGTATAATCTGAAATAAATTTTGAAGTGAGTGTAAAAGGGATTTATTTTAGTGTTTGAAATGTTGCAAGGTCAGAATTTTCCAATGTCCTATCCATGATACATATTTCGTGTGGACATGGCAACTTCTTCAGCACAATTCTTTTTGGTTGTTTTGAAGAAAAAAAAAATACATCACATCTGAAATGAAATTTATAGATATCTTTGTACTAGATGCTAAATTTCTTTTCAACATGTTATCATTTCAAATTGCAAAAACAGAGTGTTGTTTTGAGTACCTCCTGTTCAAGATCTGAGTATATCCATTTTTCTTTATTCTTTTTTTCTGAAGTATGTCCATTGATAATGATAATGATAGTGAGGATTAAAATTCTTGTTTCACTCTGATAACAAGTTCTTTATTGTGTTATCACTCTCATCATTTCTGTTATGAAATTATATTTCAATGAATCTTAATAACCAATAATTTCTGTTATCATAATTTTACATTTGCATGATTTTAGATTTGAGTACATTACCATCAATGCGACGATCATTGCAGGGATAGGAAAAAAGCTTCACGTATCAAATTTGTTGTAAATTGCGTTTTTCATTTTTTGTGTGATCTTCCTGGACACATTGAGACAGTGTGTCGACTCCAAGTGGTTGGGGGTATTTGCACAATTTTCTTCCCATCTCTGCAAATGCCATCATCTTTGGCTGATGCGTTCTGGTGCGGCTGGTGTGGTTGTGGGTTTCTGCTGACGTGTTTACACAGTAGTTACCTTCACACGACATGCGTATTCTTTGAAGTTTTAGACTTTGGTGATTAGCTTGTAGTTTTGAATACCTAATCTTCGAGATTGAATTTTTGAGCTAACTACAGAACTGTAAGAAGTACATACACACAGTGCTAGCGATAAACCCGATAATGTGTGATGATACAGTAGGATACACAACACGTAGTGTTCATGGAGAAATCAATGCTAACTTTTGAGTTTGTTGATTATCATGTCTGCACACGACTCCCTCCCTTCTCATGGAGCAACCCTAATATATTAGGTAAAGATGTCTTGTGCTTCTAACCATGGACTAATCTTTAAGATCCCATTGGTAACTTGTTAGTTCGTCTTCACGGGCTAAACTACAAGCTACATTGTAATCATCAAAGATAGCAACTTTGAGCTAGTCTGTAAGTTTAGGATTGTAGTGTGAAGGTATAACATATCTCATGGGGCAATATTGTATCTTATTGGGCAATAACTATGTATCTTATCGGGCAATATTCTGTATATTTCATGGGGCAACATTTTCTCATGTGTGCATGCTGCTCTGAGAGTGGTACATTTCTGAGATATGGAGCAGTTGGGTCTGCTTTGTGCTCCACCTGTTCATTGGCAAAAATAGCACTGAGACTGTGTGTGATATTGATGAGGAATCCCCCAAACAGTTGCAGAATGTGAACAAAAGTGGCCATTTACCCAAATGTGATGCTTGTGTGTGCCAAATTAATCCGGGACATGTGACCAAAAACTGGAATATCTAATATGGCAGGGGATCGGGCATCTATGAGGGAAATAACCGTGAAATGCTGGCAGAGTTTTACAAACCTGCGCTGTTGGGAGATAGGTTTCTTGAATGGAGCTTTTCACCGAGTTTGTGGGTAATTACTTTTCAACTGATTGACAGTTAAAGTCTAGACTGTAAAACCTTGATTTTATTCTGCCAAAGTAAACTGAAGACATTATTATCATTTTTTTTTTTCATGTGTTGCAATCAAGCCATAACCTTTCTCTAGCACAGGATCATGCTAAGTTTGAATTTACATATGGCAGGGTATCCAAACGTAGAATAATTTTTCATTCTAAGTTTGGCAAAAGGGCTTGCGTGTAGTATGCTAAAAGTTTGCTCATATTGCCAGAACAGCCCGAACTTAAAGTTGACATTACAAAACAGATATGGGAGCTGTGGCAGTCTGTGGGAACAGTTGTTTCCCAGCTCATGGATCATACAATTTGCAAACAGACAGTACTACAAAAACCGGAACAGCCCCCGCTTTGGGGCTAGATCGGGAAGGGGAAGCGCTGTGTGAACGCGCTATATCTCGCAACGCATGTGCCATCCTGCGATGAGGGCCGACGATAAAAAATTGAAGATGAGGAAGATGCTAGGCAAAGTGGGTAATTCGTCTTCATTAGATGTAACCTTTCCAATGACTGATTTACATTGTGGGGAAAAATTGGATGTCCCCGGGAGCCATTTTGTTATCCGAGGGCAGGTAAATGCATCAGTATGGGAGCATGTTTCAGTATGGGAGCGTGGTATATCGATATTCGTGGGCCACCGCAACACGCCGCTCTGTGTAAATTGATATACTGGCATTCTCATCATTTTTGTATTGTCTTATGTGGAGCATGCATGAGGTTATTAAAAGTAGCAGCCTTCATGAGCAAATTATTGGATGGGGATTGGGTCTGCACAGGCTGTATGCTTGTCTGGCTTAAACTAACAGCCTCATATGCTACATGTACCATATAGCATTTACATGTAAATCATGGTCAAAATATGACATTGCTACACTACCACCTGATTTCAAGTTAGGATGCATTTTTGCTTTCCAGATGCACAAGCCAGCATGGTATGAATATTGCACTGTTGAATGCCCGATAGTTGCAGGTAAATTGATGCTAAAATTTAACAAATGGTAGATTGAAACCAGATGCTATCAACTTCAGAGGGATTTCATAGCTTGGCGAGATAGTTTGTGGACCCTTTCACATCCATATCTTACTTCATGAATGTGCAGAACATTCAGTGTAAAATGGGACAGTTTGTATATTGTTCGGCAGAGCTGTGTGTTTTTGTAATGCTGGCATCCACTACAGTGATGCAAACATTTTACTATACAAAATTCTTTGCTTAGTTTGAGCAATAAACCAAAGAATGATAGAACGGAAGTATTTATATTTTTTAGGATAGAAACATAATGCCAAGAAAGAAAGAAAAAAGAGATGCTGACTAAAGTGTGGTCGAGTTATTAATCTAGCCTAGAATCTACCCATAGGATGCTGTGCTACATGGAACCTTCAGCCATTCATGACTGTGCTCATTTTTTAAAAAACGTTGCTTAAATATTTGCTTTAATATCTGATACTATATTTCAGTGCACTTTCTAGATTATGAATATCATGTTTAAGTGGATCTTTGGAATAAGAAATATTTTTTGTGTATAATGCATAGAAAAAATGCCACATGGAAAAATGTGTATTTTCCTGAAAAATTGCACGATCTCCACAGACTTCAAGTTTTCATCATTGTCACTGCTTCATAGGATGCAATAATTTGTTGTAAAGACAGTAAGCCTGCATTTGATAATATGACTTGTGAGAAAATACAATGAAGAGATCCATGGCCTTCAGTGTAATGCTACACTGAACCTCATTTGGTCTGAAGGATACTTTGATATTTGCTGATCTGTAAGACTTGGTCTAGAATGTCAGTAATAATGATAGTAATAATAACAATAGGTAAAAATGAAAAAAAAAATCAAAGGTCTATCCTTCAGATACAACATCACACTGTCACTCTTCTCCCCACCCCCCCCCCCCCCAAAAAAACCCCACACACAACAAAAACAACAGCAACAACACAACTAAAACAACAGCAACAAAAAACTAAGAAGATGTGAGGTTGTGTTCATGACTACTCCATTTAGTCAGACCGGCCCCTGTGAATTTTGGGAATTGACTAATGACTAATACTCTAATTAGCCAAAGTACTTTGGCACTGAATGAATCAGCTTGCCTGTTCGGGCAAATTAGTGATTTTGCAATGGAAAAAGCAAAAACAAAAATGGGGGGGGGGGGGGGGATGGGTGGAATATTTTATTTCTTTACCAGGGCAAACTGTAACCTTTTATCAGCACATACTGCTGCAGATTAGGTTGATCGAGGGAGTAAGCAGAAAATGCCAGGGGTTAAATGGTTCGACATTAATGGAGCACAAATGTAATTAGCGAGAAGCAGGTCGCTGGTTTGTGACACACAGGGTGATTCATCTGTGAGCTGTATCTACATGTGTGCGTCCTATACAAAAGTGTGAGATATATCGACATCTGCTTGCACTCGAAAGGTGGACGCCGTTGATATAGAAGTGAGGTAGTACCTGCTGTAACCAGATGCCCTTTAAGCTGTCGTGATGTCTGAATCATTTGCCTCCATTCATATAGTTTATTGACATTAATTTATTTACAATAATTTATTTTTTAATGCTATTTGATTATTACCAATATGTTACAATTTTTATTTGTTAATATTTGGTTCATTGTACCAAAGCTGTGATTAAGGTCAGTTAAAGGCCAAAAGCAGATTTAAAATTGTGGGAAAAGCTATACATTACTAGATATTGCCCTTTATTTTGATATTTATTAGGTCAGTATGATATATCCAGTACACTTTGTATTTGGACATTGGTGTTGTGGATATCTTTTACTCAATGCTGGAACATGTTATTTGTCTGCAGCATGTGAGGCCAGCCAGTTTTAGCTAAAATTCTGTGTTACTGGTGCTGTGATTTTATAGTCACCTGTGCTGTGGATTAATCACAAGTTACCTGTGATGTGTGCTTACTTCCAGAAAACAAAACCAAACTAGAGAGGGGCCGTCAAAGGCGGCAGACCCACGCCTGAAGTACAAAGTCGGGGTAAACATAATGTGCATTCGGTCATCTACCAGAATTCGGTCACTTAATTGCCAGTGTGCTTTATCACCAGCCAGTGAGTTCTACCAAAGATCGTACACTGAGGTGTACGATCTTTGGTTCTACAGTCACATCACACGCAAAGTCACATCATTTCACATACGGTAACACTCATTCACAATAGGAAAGTCCTTTAGTCTCCTCCAAAAATCCATCGAATATCCCAAATTCCACCGTCAAAAGTGCAGAATCGGAACTTTTCCAAGCGCACGCGAATTAAGTCCAGTTTTAAGAGTATTGTCTACGCTACGGGTCGCCGAAAAAGCGCTAAAAATCGAGAAATACGCCGTTTTCTTGCGGGATATTTTGATTATAGCAAGCCGAGAGTGTGATGATATCAAAGGTCGTATGAGTGTACGATCTTTGATGGTATCCACAAAAGCGCAAAAGAAAAACAAAATTTACGTACCCCCCAGGCAATTATCTCTATGATTAGTGTCTACGGGAATTATTCAATGCAAGGGTTGAATGCAATGTCTACTGCACCAGCATTCGGTCACTAACGAGCGCCGCAACGTCCCCGATGCAATTTTGCACCAACAGTGTAGAGCGCGATGCATTGTCAGCGGCCTTGCACACGCATTGACATTGAGCGCGCATATCGTGCAGTGTGACTGCGACCGAGCAAATGCTCCTCCAACGAAAAAAACAATCAATGTTAATTTGAAAAACCATCAAAATACGGGCCAGTTTGTGACGACGGAGAACGAACTTTCATAAATCTAGAAGGACACAGTCCCTCAAATAGGCCTAAACGTAAATTTCGGAATTCTTACGAACATTTGAGCAGCGAAATCGGATCGTTTGGGAGTTTATGTGTTCGTATGGTAGCGGAAAATCGCAAAGTGAGAAACGGGAAATTTTCGGAGTGGTCACTATATCATGGGGTCAAAACTTCAAGGTCACACAGAATTTGCAAGGGTCAACCGATTATCACCAAAATCTAATCGATTCTTTCCTGCCATTATCCAAACATCCCCTGAACATTTCGTGCAAATCCGTTTACCCGTTCTCTTGTTATCTTGTACACAAACAAACAAACAAACAAACAAACAAACAAACAAACAAACAAACAAACAAACAAACAAACAAACAAACAAACAAACAAACAAACAAACAAACAAACAAACAAACAAACAAACAAACAAACAAACATACGGAACCCTTTACATAACCCCCTGCCGATTTTCATCGGCGTGGGTAACAAAACACAAAGAATACTGGATGCACTGGTGTATATACAGGTCCAGTGGATAGCCTTTCTTTTGAAAGCAAAGTGATGCGTTATTACAGTGAAATAAAGCATTTACACACAAAAAAAACTACCAAACAAAAACAAAAACCCCACATCATTATGCTTTGTTGATGCCCCTTTTGGAGTCCCCCTGAAACAATGCACAACCTCCAGACACCTGAGACTCTTTTATGGCACAGAGCATGAGTCTGGAGTGAGTCTGCAGTAAATGTTGTGCTATACACAGACTAGCACAAGTCTGAGGTAACCTCCGGAGGTTGTCCTGTGTTCACTGCAGTCAGGGGAACTCTGAATGGTCGTAGGGTAAACACATCACACACTTCCAGAGACCTGCACTGTTGGTTGCACAAGTACGCATTTTTGTGCATTAAAACTTCTCACCTCTGTCATGTGTGGCCACTGGTTTTCATAGAAATGTATGCCGACCTCATGCTAGACAACCTGGAACTCTAGATAAGGGGTCTCTCTCACCCCCTCAGTTTCTACCTCTAGTATCTGTCTGGCATTTTTCTCCAGAGGTTTTCTGGATAAAGGGATTCTAAAGGGGATATTGGTCTGAAAGGGGTGCAGGACTAGATTCCTGTAAAAAGTACGGGGGGGGGGGGGGGGGGGGGGCATTTCATGAAGCATTTTGTTGGACAAATTTGTTGGACAAATTTGCATTCAGCCAATCAGATGGAAGGATTTCAGTAGCTTATAACAGTTTGTCGGAAAAAATATCTGGCAATATGCTTCATGGAATGCCCCCAGATCTCCCTCCCTCTTCTATCCCCAGCCCTGGATTTGTCAATTATATGGCAGGTGGAAGAAGTGTCCCCAGTGTCCTCACTGTAGTGAGGTTGGGTACATTCACATTTTACAATGAAATAACGTGGTATTTCCAGTACTGCAGTATTTCATGCTGTAATCCATAATGTGAGTGGAAGTACACCACAAAATACTGTAAATTATGAAATACCATGGTGTTTAGGGTGGTAATTCAAATTTCACGCAAAATGGGCGTGCGGCACTTGAGTGTGAATCATGTCACGAAATTCTACCGATTGTATACTTTATTTTGTTTGTTTGTGTGTGTGTGTGTGTGTGTGTGTGTGTGTGTGTGTGTAGGTGTGTGTATGGGTCTGAATGCTCAGGGAGGCAACCAGTACATTTCATGTTTTGTTCTCCTCATTATTCTTAGTTTTCATCTCAGTTTGGTTTTGATCCTAGGAGCAGGAGCTTCAGTTTTTTATTTTTAAGTAGGTGATGATAGGAATTACAGATGTTCCAGTGTGGTAATTGGAAAATTTTCACACAGTAAATTTTCTGCCTTCAGTTCATGGAAAAAGATGTAATACCTAGGATGCAATGATTGTAAAGTCATCAGGTTTTTCTTTTTCTTAGAAATAGGGGAATTATGTATTGGAAGGTAAAGATATTGTAAAGTTGTAGAAGTTGTATTGAGTGATGTCTGAATGTCCTGGGGAGTTTGAAGAATCTCAGGAAGGATTTGTGGTTACTTTATGACTGGGAAGAAGATTTGAACTTAACTAGTATTTCTATCTGTTGGATATATTATCATGAGAGATTTCATAGAGGCAGAGGAAAAGATAAGGAAAATGATAATGTAGAGGAATAATAGAAAATACTGACCTCGATTCCATATATATTCAGTCCACTTGACTTAAAGGCATTATGTACCATTTGCAGATGAAACAAAAACCCAGCTTTACTGCTTCAAAATAGTTCTAAAATGTTAGTTAGGGATAGAAACAACCAATGTAAAAATGTTAACCAGTATAATCAATGTTAAGTAATATTGTTAAAGGGATGGTACAGTATTGGTGGAGATGAAAATTGGGCTTTTAAATTTTTGCGAGATACCAAGAAAACACTTATGATATAGTACAGAGCATACAATTTTAAGAGGAATTTAAAGTTTATTTGATGAAAATCGGGTTTGGAATGACTGAAACATCCAAAAACATAGTAAAACAAACCGATCGTAATAAAGTGTGGGTCCCACACTTTATAATAATTGCTCTTTTTTGGATATCTCAGCCATTCCAAAACCAATTTTCATCAAATAAACTTGAATTCCTCGTAGAATTACATGCTCTTTCATATTTCATAAGAGGTTTCTCATTATCTCACCAAAAAATGTTAGAAACCTGAAATTAGGTCTCAACCAAACCATACGATCCCTTTAAATATACAAGATGGGAATAATAGTTATAATAGAATTGTTTTTGGAATAAACTGACTACAGTTATGGTTTAATGAGAAAAATATTGATATCTCCTAATATTTTAGGCTTTGTCAGGAAATTCTTCGTATGGTAGGATGTTTTGTGATCAATACAGTTGACCTACACATATGCATCAAATGAGATAACTCAAACATTCTTTAAATTACTGCTCCCAATGGTAAGTAGTACCTTTAACTCGAAGAACTGTTATGAGGTTATACAATATGCATTGCCTCTTAGGTGATTTTGAACTGTAGATAAAACAGCTTGTGACAAATATTTTAAGTCTTTTAGAGGTTCTGTTAGAATCTATGATTCTGAAAAATATACAATTTAAAAATTCAAAGGATGTTTCTACCGTGTGATAGGCCTACAGGTCTGCTTTGTTACATACCAACTACTTGTATTATCTTCTGAAAGAAAGAAAATAAAATCATTTAGCCTAAGGTACAGAGGAACAATGGAGATAAGGATAAATTAAAATTGAAGATAAAGAACAGAGCAGGGAAGTATTTCACTGACACCAGACTGCATGATATGGGACTAAATAAAAGGCAAGGTATGGGCAAGGTGAGACAAAAGTTGCACACTACATCCCATGCTGAACCACTCAGCCTGACGGATGTTTGGAGTATGCAGACAAATGTTTGCATTTGAATGTGCCATAGGTACCATGATTGATTGGCTGATTGCTGATATGTTCCACTGCAAGGCTGTGTGTAGCTCTTAGTATCCAAGCACATGCTTGGTGATGATGCTATGCTCCCATTAATGCAAGCTGTAACGATGCATCATAGATATTGACTCTGAGACAGAAAATATTGCCCAACAGCTCCTGGCACAGACCTGGGTAAACCCAGAATTGTAAACCCTTTAATGTGACTTTTCTAGGTAAAACCACCTTGGTTTAGCCACTGATTTCAGAAACTATCTAGATCAATAAAACCAGAAAACAACAATAAACCAACAGGAGGATATGTAATATGTGTTTGATATTATCTTTGATAAAGAGACACCCAATAACTTTATTTTTGCTTTTATGTTACAGATGACAAAACTTAATTTAAACAGAATGTTGATAGGTCTTTTCTGACTCTGATCCAATGAAAAAAAAAATTTTTTTCATTATTTTCTATAAAATGAGATCGTAAGCACATTTGGGTTGTTGACTGCTTTACAATGGCTCAATATACAGTTGTACACATATCTTCTGTTGAAAAAAAAAACCAAAAAGAAAACTGCAATATATACTTCACAAAACTGTGCAGTGTTTCCCGTACTTGCATTTTCTCCTGTCTTGTTTTATCTTTTCATTCTTTTTTTATTGATAAATTGTACGGAATTTCCCTTGAAGTTTCTCTCCGTTCTCTTGAAAACGGCAAGAACATACTTGCCGAAATGTCGAGAGTGGGTAAGCCCTTTTCAGGACCATATACACATACCCAAGAAAGAATAAGTGGTGCACCGTTAAGCCTTCTACCACCCAATCTTATCGGAGTCTTACAGCTAATACAAGGAATGCTGTGATGCTAAGATGTATAAAAGAAATCAACAACAGCTATTTATCTGGCTTGATATATATGATGATGCAGTTGAACATTGCACTAATGATGCATTTTTACAGAATCTTATTGTCCCTGTATGATATTATCCAGAGTCAGTACGACCGTGCAACAAATTGCATTTTTCTACTATCTTCTATTTATGGACATTAACGCTCTCAATTGCATATTAGTGTGGGGTTGTCATGGTTACAGTCATCACATCACTACACTGAAACCATCCTAGCAATCCCCTTTTGTCAAGAGAAGAGTTCATGATATTTTATGTTCTCTGTGTGTGGGTGTGTATTTGTCTGTCTGTCTGTTTTCCTGTATGAGAGCAAGAGCATTGTGTAGCGTGTATACATGGGAACCGTTTCATATGGGCAGTGTATAACTGCGTTGCAGAGAAAATAGCCCAGAACTCGTGGGGTAGTAAGTTGTCTTCATTTCCACAAGACTGTCATTAAAAGATTTTCATGAATGGGTAACCTTTGGTATTACTCATCATTCACTAATTATTGCAAGTGCTAAGACTGACAGGGAGAGAATAATTTCAGCATATGGGGTCCACGTGGGTGTGAAACTTCATAAATATGAATTTTAAGCGTGAGATGACGTCTGTAAATCTGCTGATATATGCGAGGGTGCTGAGTCAGCCGTAGCTTTCCTTGGAGAAAACCTGTCCATGATGTGTCAAATCATCATCAAGTCATGGATCATTTTGCCACTCAACCTCAGTGATGGTTTACAGAAATTGACTGGTGTGAGGCGACTTCAAAATTAACATCTGCCCATGCTTGAGGGCAAGATTTGGGAGAGTTTATGTGGATTTTTGTTTTAAAGACCCACAGTAGCAGGCGGAGACACGGTGGAGTGGGGAAGGCTGGCCCAGCTCGGGGTATTAGACCCCGTTTACAGGGCGAGGTTCGGCCGCGGCTGAGCCGCGGCCGAGCCCGCCCTCATTTCAGTGTGAACGCGCAAAAGGCCAAATGCGGGGCCAAAATTGGCCGCGCATTTGGCCATGCTCTGGAGGTGGTCTCGGCCGCGGCTCGACCGCGGCCGAGCTCGGCCTTTTCTCAGTGTAAACGCAAAATTCTAGTCTGGCTTCCAAACCCTCTGCCCGTACTATTTCATTATTCAGGATATTAACACCCTCAACGTCGAAAACTAGTATAGTTTAAGGTGGTTTTGTCCTGCAAAGGATTTTTCCTGCGGCAAAGGCCTTTGCCCGAATGGCGACTTCATCGCCACGGAATCCAGTTGGCAAAGGGTCTGAAAACCACACTATACCAAATTGCATTTGTTTACAAGCAGAGCGCCACTACGACAAAATATTGAAAGGTTTGAATTAAAAGCGCGGCCGAGCCCGGCAGTGGAAACAGACAAAATTGCGGGGCTCGGCCCCGCAATTGAGGTTGGGCTCAGCCGCGGCTCGGCCCAGCCCTACGCACTGTAAACGGGGTCCCAGAGAATCCCATTGATGAATGGTGTACAGCTTTATCACTGTTCTCTGTGTACACGTAGTTTGTGCATACAGTTGACCATTACCGACAAGTGTATGCTTTGATGCTCATACTGTAAAATTAGGAGTGTTCGCCTTCATTTTAATTTCGCGAATTCGGCGTCAGCCAAGATTCGTGAAATCAAAATGCACACTAAAGTTCTTGTCTACACTACATGCATTGAATGTTTGAGGCAAATCGTGAAAATTTCATGCCGCGAAAATATCGGGTTTTACAGTATTCGCTGACTGGGGCTATTCTTTGTTTTCGAATGTACCCCGATGGACAACAGATGAAGATTAATTCAATTTGACTACCCATGTTCCCACCCTACCAGGTCATCAAGAGATAGCATGAAAAATGTGTCATAAGCAGTATGTCAATAGATTGTTTTCTGAAGAGAGCATTGCGTTTGACCTATTAAAATCTCAGGTCAATTTAAATCAAATTGACCTATTAAAATCTCAGGTCAATTTAAATCAAAGATTGTTTATGTTTTGACTTGTCTTTGGAGGTGGTTAGATGGGACATGTATATGGCAACACTGCAATTACTGTTTCTTTATTTTCATTTGAATATGCCTCTACTTCCCATTGTCACTTGAAAAAATGAAAGAGAGATTTAAATTTTCAGGTGTGATTTTCTTCAATTTGTCTCCCTATACAAATTACCCCTCTGAATAATATCTTTCTTTCATTTGATTTAAATTTTGCTTTCCTGTTTCAGTATAAGCCACTTTATAGGAGATTGTCTTATTCAAGTACATTATGCGAAATATCACCCCTTGCGCATTGACATCTAGCAGCATAGCAAACAGTAATACTAAGAATGTGATCATTGCTTCTTACATGCATGGCCAGCACTCCGCTTCGCACTTTGCGGTCACTTCAACTGCTACTATTTCTCTTTCTTTCTTTTTTTTTTCTCTCTCTCGCACTTCTCTATCTTTCTTTCTCTGTCTTGTCTTGTCAGCCAAACTTGGCACATTTAATGTATCCGAGCTCGAAGGCCATGTTACTTGTCAGAAAAGTGCAGCTAATATGATGTGTACTTAGCGCTGGAGAGATAAAAAGGAGCTAAAGGATGGTGGGGAGGAGGGCCGTCAGACAAGCAAAGTGAGTGGGTAAAACATGGCTGATAACATACGTTGGTGAGAGAGAAAATGTGGGAGTGAATCTTACATGAGGGGTAGAAAAAACACAGTATCAATGGAATAAAGTACAACCTGTACAAAGTGTGTGTATGTGTGTGTGTGTGTGCGTGTGTGTGTGTGTGCGTGCGTGCGTGTGTGTATGTGTGTGTGTGAGTGTGTGTGTATGTGAGTGTGTGTGTGCATGTATGTGTGTGTGTGTGAGTGGGAGAGAAATACTAAAACTAGTGATGTGAAGCAATGTCAAATATATGAAAGCAAAAATATCTTTAAGTCATGCATGTGGCACTTAAGATCATATGAGATGTGGCACATTCAATTATCTAGTTGATGAAAATGCAATATTGTGTTTATTTCAACATGATATCATGCATTTTTTTCTGTATTTAAGGAAAGTTCCCAGAAAATATGAAATAACGAGAAAAAACAAAACAAGGCAAAACAGGGAACCAGTGGAATGGAGAATTGTTTGTGTGATCATATGGGTAATTAGGATGCTATCTGATCTGTCAGTAGAAGCATAAAATTGTATGGGAAACTGAGCTTTCAATAAACGTTTTTGCCATGCCTTGTTTACTACTTATTTGTATGTTTATGGAAGCAATGTTTACACTCTTTTTCTTGGGGGGGGGGGGGGAGATTTAGGGGTTTGGGGGTTGTGTGTTTCTGTGTTGATGGGTGCATCCAGTTTAAACATACCACTCAATAGGCTACATAATAATAAAATTTCATGAGCACCGTGTACATTGAAAATGGCCAAACCATCTGGAAGAATCACAAATATGCAGAACAAACCTGTTTTCATATTTCCAGCTTTACAAGATGTTTATTTCTCTCTGAGAGCATTCAGCTTTACCTGCTACAGTGAATGATGGTACTACCTACAACTGTATATCTTCAAATAGCTTTATTTCTATATCTTTCTTTCTGTCTATACCTACAGATTGTATCTATTGCGTATATTGCACATTATGTATCTGAATATTTTTCACTTCATTATGAGTTCATTGTTTTTCGTTTTGTCAAACTACAAGTGCCTTGATTATATTGACTAAAAAATCTTTGGATGACTATTCAGAATAGGTTGTACTGGACTAACAATATATAAACACAAACATACAAACAAACAAACAAACAAACAAATAAAACAAACATATTCTTAGCTACAAGATTTGGGCTACAGAACAATAGTGACAGTGCTCTCTCCCAGGCATTCCTATCTTTCTGATGTACGTATATTTTTGTCGAGTGTTACAGTTGTAAGTCTTGGATGACACACATTCCAGTTGACTACTGAAGTAGAAAGTCTATATCCCAAAGCCTTACCACAGTGCTGGAGGAGTTGGTGCTTACCCCAGCTGAAGTGGTATTGACTCATGCCATTACCCAACTCTAATTAGCGCTAATTATGTCCACCAGCTGCCCTCAGGTCCCATCAATGGTCAGTCATAAGTGAGGACCACAATGAAAGGAGAGCCATTAGTGTCATCACTTGGTGGTATTTACTCAACATGAATATTCATGCTGTCCTTGGTCTCTGAAAAAAAGAGAGAGAAAAAAAGGACACCTAAGTTTGCAAATAGATCGTTATTTGCGTCCTGATATTGTGGCCTCTGTTTAGAGTGACAGTGGGGTGTGAGCTGCTTCAACAAAGTCAGGCCTGCTTAAAGGTCTTGTTTACCTTTGGGAGCAGTGATTTTAAAAAAAAGGTAAAGATATGACATTTATGCATTGATATGTGTAGGTCTGTTGTACTACAAAACATCCTATCATATAAAGTTTTCGTGATAAAGCCTAAAATATAAGGAGATATCTGTATTTTTCTCAATAAACCGTAACTGTAGACGGTTTGATCTGGAAACATTTTTATCATAACTATTGTTCACATTGGTAATTTAACAATACTTAACGTCTATTTTACTGATTCAAATTTTTACAGTGGTTGTTTCTATCCAACTCACATTTTAGAACTATTCTAAAGTACTAATGCTGGGTTTTTGTTCCATCTGCAAATGGTAAATTATGCCTTTAAACTGGGATGCTTTCATTCACAAGACATCTCAAATGTTAAAATATCCTTTAGTTCTCCCTTTATGGATAAAATGACATGTCTTTAGGAATAAAGCAGTACACAAATAATATCTCTTGAGTTAAGATGCAAATGCTCAATATTTAACTTTTTGAATAAACACTGTTTTATCAAACTATCCAAGATTGTATAAGAATATTTGGTATTTTGTTCCTCGTGTTACAAGGGAATTCCCCCATCCCCCGAAAAAAATCAAAAAAAATTTCTTTAAAAAAATTCTTTAAAAAAAAAGAAGAGTCCATTTTAATGCACATATTCAGCTTCATCTTTGTCATATATTTGGCCTATATATTGAATTTGAATATTAGCTGAGCGATTTATTGAAGTGTGATCGAGGCAAAATTTCTTTCATTGCAGCACGTGCACCTTCATCGAAATTACGAAGAAAATGATGTGAACTTCCCCTTGTGTGTGTGTGTGTGTGTGTGTGTGTGTGTGTGTGCCACAAAGGTTCGCTTGAAGTTATGGGGAAGCTGACCCTTTGACCTTGAAGTGTATACATGTCAGCGATGTTTCACATGTGGGCTAAAAATATTCCCACCGTGTGCAATATACAATAAACCCTGGCATGATGTGCCAGGATGTATGTATGTTGCCCCATCCCAAACATTCTTCTTCACTGTGTATGTTCCATAGCCGTCAATGTCAGGGTGAATTTATGGTGACATCATGGCTTTGGAATGTCAGTGGAATGAATGAAGAGACTGTGGTTTCAGTCCTAGTTTTACCAGGCTCTTTGATCTGCCCTACTTCACAAGCCCTCCCCCCCCCCCCCATACAACTTCTGCAGACTGGATTCCAAAATAGTCTCCAATTTTTTTTTTTTTTTTTCATTTCAGTTAGTAAAATTTCGATGTAAAATATCAATGTGTTCAAATTAACGCAAAGGAAATATATTGAACAGAACAGTTAGATCTGTCATGAATTTGTAAAGTCAATAGGCCTACAACATAAAGCATATTTAATGCTCAACATAGGCCTAGTATTTCATCTGCTTGATTTCATGTCAAAAAGGAAATTTAGTGAAGATTGTGCTCAAGCAAATTATAGGAGACTTGTCAGGCAGTCACATCTGTTTATCTTCTTTGCATAGGTATGATAATAGGCCTATATGGCCTATAGTGTGACTGAATGTACACACATGTTCCAGTGGCAGTCCCTGGCTGATACATCACGCTTTATGAAACCTTGAAATACTGAAATTATTCACTTTGCTTCCCACTGTAGTAAAATTTTTATATCCATGTCTGGTGTTACTCTCTTGATGAGATTTAACTTGAACCTGAAGTGATGTATCACTTTAACCCGTTGAGAACGGGCTGACTTTACTACAACACACATTTCTCGTAGACACTTGCCAAGTATACTTGGGACCCGTCCTCAATGGGTTAACTTTATCAGGTCTTCTATCTCAGAGTACTGTACATTTTGCATTCTATACAAATGTATCATCAGTAGTATAAATGACAGACTTAATGATATGCTGTATTTTTTTCCCCTTTTTTTTGTCATTGCCTCGACACTTCTGAGTGAGAGCTTTTGTCCTGGCATTGTGGCTGGATGGTTAGACATGGGCAGGTGCCACCATCAACCTGCTTTCCGGAGTAATATTTGGAGCATTATGGATTATTGAGCATGCCAAGTAAACCATGAACCCACACGGTCCAGCAGTCTTGTATGATAATCACTAGGGCTTTGCTCGGGTTAAAGAAGACTCTATTTCAAATATCAGCCCATCGGTGTGTCTGGCACGGCTCTGGACTGGAAAGTCAGTGGCTGCCCTGCCATTTTATCATGTTCAGATCTCCATACCAATACCCTATCCATGTTTATTATTCTTTCGATGCAATGATCGAATGAATTAGCAGATGCGCTCTTGCGGTCTGTGGTAAAAGGAAAAACACAAGCATGTTGTTACAACTGTGACAGAGTTTGCTGATTGAAGAAACAACATTAAAGTTAATTGCTGATAGAGGAATTCATATTTCATCAGAAAGTGGCTATCAACATATTGCTGTGCAGAAGCCTGGTGGATCTAGTATGAAAATCAGCGGGGAATTCAGAACCTATGGGGAATGCATTAGATTATGTGCTCACTTGCTACAGGCAACACTAACACATTGTTGAGCTAGTCAGAGGAGGAGGGGAAAAGGGCACTTGCCCATTTTCTCATTACCCTTTTCAGGGAAGGCAAGGTTGGAAATTGTATTTTGTAATGCCTGGCATCAGATGCCATAGTTTGTAGAGCTCTACGCAGCAACATGAGCTTATGAGAAGTTGACTTTCAGTGTTTGAATCACATTAAATAAAGGCATTACTTACCATTTGCAGATTAAACAAAAATCCAGCTTTAGTGCTTCTAAATAGTTCTAAAATGTGAGTTTGGGATAGAAACAACCAATGTAGAATGTACAAAATGCGAATAGTAGTTGTATTATGATTGTTTCTAGAATAAACCGTCTACCGTTATGTCTTATGAAGAAAAATATTTATATCTCCTTATATTTTAGGCTTTGTTGCAAAATTTGTTTATGTTACGATGTTTTGTGATAAAACTGACCTACACAAATGCCTCAAATGTAATAACTCGAAAATTATTCAAATCACTGCTCCCAATGGTCAACAATACCTTTAACCCATTGAGGACGGTTAGATTTTGCTAAAACACGCATTTCCCATCGACGCTTGCCTGAGTATACTCAGGACTCGTCCTCAACGGGTTCAGGATTGTGAAAGGAAATAGCCACATATTTTGCTTGAAGAGATGATATACAGGTAGACAGGTAGTCCTTTGTGTAAGGTTTGGTAAAGAGGCAGCATTAAAGTACATGAATAATATCAATTATAGCAAATATAAATCAAACTCTGTTTTGCTTCTGTACGAGAAAGAAATTCACCTGCGATCAGCTGGCAGTGCATTTTTCTTATTGTCTTTTTTTTCCCTGTATGATGCATGCATGGCGATACTGGTACACTTTGTAGGAATGAAGTGTTCTGCCCTGATATCAATCGTGGGCAGTGTGAGGTTAGCCCACAGTGTCCATGACTGAAGAAGAGGCTCGCTCACTTGCTTTGAAAGGTCACGGGGTCAAACAGTAGAAGGAGGCAAGGGGAGGACAAACTGGGATAATTAGAAGAGAGGTTCGCATCCTTCACTCTACAGGCAGAGCATCAACTCTACATGTACAGTACTGTATGCATCTTGAATTCATGCTGGTGCAAATTCTCTGGGAGTTTGTTTTTCATTTTGGGTAATAAGATGAAATCCCTGATGCCTTTTCTCAAATCCACAGAACGTAGTAGGATAAATGATCTTGTCTTGTTACTGAATGCATTCTGATTGTATGCATCCAAACTGCATCCATGCACTCTATCAAAATGCAAATGTACAATGAATATCCACAGTAAAGTTAGTAACAGCTCATCAGGTTCTTAACCCATTGAGGCTGGCTGATTTTGCTACAACACGCATTTCCCATAGACACCTGCCCGAGTATACTGTAAAACATGATATATTCGTGGCATGAATTTTTCGCAAATTGGAGCCGACAGCCTTTTTCGTGGCATGAAATTTTCGCGAAGTGCCACTGGCGTTCAATGCATATAATGTAAACATGGACTTTCGCGTGCATTTTAATTTCGCGAATCTTGGCGCTCGCGAAATTCGCGAAATTAAAGTGCACGCGAAAATTCCTTGTTTTACAGTACTCGAAACTAGTCTTCATTGGGTAAATGTTAGCCCATCCCAGCCATGGCTGTGAGAGTGCATAGTAGGCCTATATGAATGAAATGTTTTGACTAAGAATTCATTGTGTTTTTGTTTCTCGGCATGTTGTCAAGAAATTACCTGTAGACCACAATGCACTTTGATCTTGATGCTGTCACCATTCTATGCAAGCATGTGGGACTTGTAAATTTCTTTCTCTTGCTTTTATCCTATGTCTAATCTCGACGAAGTTTTTGCTGTTGGGATTTGCTTGATTGCACACAATGCATCAAAGCTAATCTGAACATGCAGTGGACTTATACAGTGTAATGATATGGTATGATGACGTTTGCTGAATGCATCATCAATGTTTAATTGTGTTGAAGTAACTCTTTTATGTTTCTCAATGTCCCATTTTCTCTCTCTACCTCAGATTCCCCACGCCAAATGCTTGAGGGTTTGAAAGGTAAATATTATGTGTTGCAAACCACTGTAGTGCTGCTCAGTTTTGCTCATTAGATTTGCACACAGCTTGTCCTGCCCTCTGCGTTGAAAGTCCTGTTTCATAATTTGTGTGTGTTTTGTTTGCTTTTATTAGATCTCTCTTGAAAATCATGCTTTATTTTGTGTGCATTTTGCATGTTTTTTTTATAACATATCCATTCCAATAGCTCTTCACAAATTTCTACAATGCAGCTTCGTAATATTGATGTTTCAGGGATTGTAAAAAGTATTCCTTCTAGATAGATCTCTCATTGAAATGATAGAGAATCTTGCATTCAAAACTTGTTGTCAAACTGCTTTTAGAATTGCATGTATTCCTTGAATGTTTGTGAACATCAGTTATAGCACTAGATTTTGTCATTCGTGTACCATATGATAGCGGCCACAAAGTGTAGGAATACAGGGCGACCATTTTTAGTTCGGGCATCTTGTATTCTCTATCCTAAAATGAATCCAAAAATTTGCATGACTCCTTTTAAGTGCTGCACACTGTATGCACTGTGGAGGCATTGATTAAATCTTGCTGCATGTTTTCTACCGAACAGCAGTGAAAAGCTCTCCATGTTCCACCGCTTATCCTCAAACAAAGGGGCGACGACATGAAAGTTTCTTTTCTTTTCAGTGGTCGACAAAAATATACTCCCTGACTCGCCTACCTGCCGCTGGCTTCAGGGCCAGGCATTCCTGTCTCAGTGACATCACTGTAGAGATATGTGGTATTGGAGCGATTAACACTTTGTTCTTCTATCTACTGTCATTGTTCCACTCAATCCCTGTATACCCCGATGGGAATCCAAATGCCAGTTACATTTAAAGCTCTCCTTCCTTGCGTATTGTTGTGCAGAATAGTATAAAAAACAACAACAAAAGGCAAATCCCTTGAGCACTTCCCCCTCAATCCCTGCCCCCCCCCCCCCCACACACACACACACCTTTTCTCATGGATGGGTAGTTAGTATTTAAGGGGGATATAACAATGGTACTTGTTCGTTGATCGTAGGATGTGCAACTTGTGTTACAAAGGCAATCCTATTACATTCTTGAAATCCAGGCAGTTGTAGCCAGCGTACAATGAGCCTCCTTCGCACCGTCCCTCTCCCCATGGTGGTAGACAGTGCTGAGTGGTTGCGGTGAATTTTTGCAAAAGTGTGTGGGCCGTGTGTGCAAGGTTCTTGGAAATGACGGACAATACTAAATCCTTGAAAGTGTGAATTTAGTGAATTTCTAACCTTTCCATTGAGATACGAGTAAACTGAGGTGTTTAAAAACAACAACATTTCTCAAAGGACCAGGTAAGTGTTGTATTCCTTGAAACAACCAGAATGAAAGTTCTATCTTTACTTCACACTATCAGGCAAAGAAGGTTGCTGCATGTGAAATCTTTTTATCAGGAGTAGGATATTACTTGATGTAATAGATTGTCACACTCAGTCATTGTATCTGAGGAATTTACTGTAAACTTCCGAGTGTCCATTTTGCTATAAATTTCATTGTGGCCATTTTACGGGTGAACTCCTGAGTGGCTGTTCAGCCGTTGCATAAGCACAAGAGTGTAGTTTATGGACCTGACTCACAACATGGCAAATAGATGAGAAATCCCAAGGTGTTGACGAGACTTACAAATCCAATAGAAAATATACTCACAGGGAGTGTGAAATTGAGACCCAACATATAAAGCAAGGTATATAAAGTGAGGTATATAAAGTGAGGTATATAAAGCGATGGGCTCGTACATCAAGAGATCATTGATAGTGTAGTGCAGCTAAAGTCAAAGTTTGAGGGTTTTGAACAGCTAGAAGTCATCTCATAGCCAGCCACCAGCCATTATTTTGCAACCCAAAAATCATCATTTTATTGGTAGCACTACTAGTCAAGAGAGCTGTCATTTTGTTGGATTAGAGTTTTTGTCTAACTGACACCAAGGATGGGCCAAGTCCAATCAACTCTCCTGGAACTTTGTAAGTGAGCTGTATAATCAATTACAACTTTTCGTTTGCATATCTCTCCCTACAGTGTTTCTACAATTGTAGCTCCATAATGAAGAAAGATAATGAACATTTTGCATAATATTTCAGCTAATAACTTTCTCGCATTTCACGTACAACCTCTATACGTAAAAGCGTAAATCACACTTGTAGCCTATGGTTTGCTTTTTTCGTAGGAGAGCATTTTCCTGGTAATAAGCGTAATATACAATAGGCCTACTATATAATTTCCCAGTAGGTGTGTACACTAGGGCCTACCTGTCCTCAGTTCTTGTTCCACAGGAGCATTCCCATATCAAAAAAAGAGCAAGTTTTTCTCAACCTTGCAGGCTTATTCTTAAGACCATCATGTTGAAAAATGAAATGTGAGATATCGATGAAGATTTCTATCTTCACAAATTTGACTCAGACTCCCATCTGCCCTTATTTGTTGAGCTAGAGGATTAAGTGTTTCTATTTGAATGTTTGTTTTGATGTATGATAATGTAGTTGAAAACATGATGTGTGCTGTGCTTGTGTGAAAATATGAATTCAGTCACTGTTAAAGGGATGGAACAGTATTGGTGGAGTTGAGAATTGGGCTTTTAACTTTTTGCGAGATACCAAGAAAACACTCATGAAATAGTACAGAGCATACCATGTTAAGAGGAATTCAAAGTTTATTTGATGAAAATCGGGTTTGGAATGACTGAAACATCCAAAAATAAAGTAAAACAAAGCGATCGTAATAAAGTGTGGGTACCACACTTCATTAAAATCGCTCTTTTTTGGGTATCTCAGCCATTTCAAAACCAATTTTCATCAAATAAACATTGAATTCCTCATAGAATTACATGCTCTTTCATATTATTTCATAAGAGGTTTGTCATTATCTCACCAAAAGATGTTAAAAACCTGAAATTGGGTCTCAACCAGAACTGTACGATCCCTTTAAATCATGTCATTTGACTTATTGGTGCTTAAAGACCAATGTACAACCCAAGATGCCTTATGTTACACAATGTCATGAAATCAAACTAACAGAGCAGTAAAATGTTTGTGTGTACATGTTCAGTAGACGTCTTGAGTTAGTCCTTGATAATGACCTGTGACTTTGTTGTCACTCCTATTGCCTAATTCATTTGTTCATGAGACATTTAAAAATTCATTATTTTCATAAAAAGCTTGTTTTTCTGTGTGAATCTGGTCAAGATGCTTCATCCGTACACATTTCACATCTGGCAAGTTACAGTTAATTGCTGCAATGAGTGTTGAAGGAAAAATCTGCTTTTGCTCTCATTTACCATCCCGGGATAGTTCCAAGGAGCTGCTGAAAGGGATTAATACTTCAAGGTTCAAGTACAAGGCAATGTATACTGCATAAGCTGTTATTTTCGTGAGGGTTTAATTTTCCAGAATTTGTGAATTACTGTTGGACCGCGAATTTAACAACGCGTGAAAGTGCCACCATAGGATGGGCTAATGATGCATTTATGATAGCCTCGGTGTTAAATCGCGAAAACGACATCTCGTGAAAATGTCTAGGTGACCTCCTCATTTGCGAAAATATCTGTATGCTGAAATAACAGCTTACAGTATTTCAGGGTGCCAAAACTATCAGTCTAGATGACTGAAAAATACACAACTTAGTATCAACCTTTTATTGTTAGAAATGAGACAGTTGTTGATGAATATTATACAATTGTATGTTGGAGGTAATGCTTAGATTTCTTTTTTTTTCTGATAATCTGCCCTTTAGCTTTGTTATCGTTTAAAGCAGTTTTTTCTCAAAGGTCTCCGTCTTTCCATTATTGCCCCAAGACTCTTGTGCTTAGGCATACAAAACTAGCTTTTGATTTCAGATTCAGCTTCATCGTTTGTGTTAGTGTCACATTTGTGTTTTTCAAACTTGTCTTCAATTTTGGGAAGTGGGTATGAAAATAATGAGTTTTTCTTTTGATGGGCGCACAGAGAGTGGGCGTGTTTGTTTGATATTGCAGTTATTGCCAAGAAACAGATGCTATGTGTATCGCAAAATAACGATAAAAAATCTGGTACTGCAGTATAATAGTGCCCCCGTGTTTCATTGACCTAATTTGACTGTCACCCTGCCTTCATGTTGCATGCATGACTTCAGACTAGATTGTTTTTCCAAACACCCGCGATCCAAATATTGCTGTTTGATTTCTACCATCAAATGCAGCAATTGTTTGGCCACAGAATGTGTGCCTTGTTTGTCCTTGACTTTGACTTTCGTCATTCTGTTGCTGTGACAATTCCATATTTGTTTGGCCATTTCTTATTAAATGTATTTATAAGTATTTTGTTTTGTGGTCTGGTTGTTTATTTGTTGACTGACAAGAAAGCTGTTGAATCTGCAGTCAGAAAGGATTGTATTAATCATTCATATTTGAAATAGTGAGGTTTTATTGTTCTTAAAGTCTGATAGCTTGAGCATGCAAGTAGGAGATATCTTGGTGATATGAGTTGAAATTGAATTGAAAATCAAGATTTCTCCCTTTATGAAGGAGTGAGTGTGTATGGTATAGGGCCTAGGTGATTTAAAGATAATATAAAGTTGTGGTACCTCAAAAGTTTCACTGAGTTTCCTTGTCTTAGTTTGTGTTTCAGGTTAAAGTACCTTTCATATAACTAACACTGTGAGACTTACTCGCCCCAAAGTGCTCTCATGTCTTAATAATCATGCAATAATGGTTTCGTACAATACGTGTATATTGATTCTCGCGGTACCGTGTCGAGTCAAACTAACGGCTCGTTCGAATTTTTCAGAGCCCGCTCTGCTCTGGTACGAAACCATTATTGCATGATTACAAAGACATGAGAGCACTTTGGGGCGAGTAAATCTCACAGTGTTAGTTATATGAAAGGTACTTTAACCTGAAACACAAACTAAGACAAGGAAACGCAGGGAAACTTTTGAGGTACCAAAACTTTATAGGCCTATTATCTTTAATCCAGTCAGGCCAATAAAGACATTGAATGTATTTGATGATATATATGGAATATTATGTGAATCAAGGAAACTTTAAATAACTACAGAAATTTGTTTCTCTATCTCCAGCTGTGTTGTAGAAAAATAATTTGTTCAACAAAATTGAAATTAAGTGCAAAGAAATCTTGAATAGCACGGAAAATAAAAGGTGAATTATAGGACTGCATAGATGTGGTTGAATTGAATATTGACGGAACTTGACATGGCATTCCAAAACATATTTCTCCCACATGGCCAAATAGTCATTCGAGCAAGAGCCCCATGTTACAGGTACAAACCTGCTCAATTAACCCGTTAAGGACGGTTTGATTTTGCTACAACACGCCTTTCCCATAGACACCTGCCGGAGTATACTCGGGATTCGTCCTCAACGGGTTAACTTGCCCAAAGGTGGGTGTCAGTTACCCCGGCAAGAAGGCATAACTGGAAGTGCTCTTCTTGACCAACTGAATGTTGTAAGTGCTCTTCTTGACCAACTGAATGTTTTGTTTGTGATATTGCTTCTTAAAATACTGGCATTGCCTTGAATATTTGATAACTCTAGCCACCGATTCACTTCGGCCTGCCAGTGGTCTTCAGCAGTCGAAGAATTCTGATATTTTTGCCTTGCTGGTGCCACAAAAACAAAGTTTACATTTTTGAAGTGTCACAGAAGGTAGATTGATGCAGACCAACAAGAGATGGTTATAATGGATGGGGTAGAGGGGTTATATTATGGCTTCTTTTGTGAGACCAAGGGGTACCAGAAAGGTCCCTGCTTCGTGTGACCTCTGACCTGTGTCACTTCAGAGGTTGGTTGGTAGAGCATGAATGAGATACATGTGGCAGATATTCTCTGTGCTATAGTGGTAAGTACTCTTTGATTGTGTGTAGACCCTAAATATTGAACATTGGAGTCTTGACATTTGTCTTCTAGTTACATCAGAAACTGAATAATGGCGTTGTTGTCTTGGAAACATTCTATATTCATTCTAGTAGTTTTACGAAGATACGAACACAGCACGGTGAAAAAAGATGAGAAGTAATTGGTTGGCTTTGAAGCATCTACTACATCTACAGGCAATCATGAGGAGAGCAGTTCACATTTGTGGGGGGGGGGGATGTATTCAGATAATAAAAGAATGGAAAAATCACTCTGCCCCTCCCTATGAACCTACCCCTCCCCCTTCCACTTATAGTAAGAGAAAAAGAGGAGTGCTAGAAAGTAGAATCAGAGTCCATGGTAGAATGAACCAGGCAGGTGAGACTCCTCACCTCCCTGAATGAACTAACAGCAGTGACATTGGAGGGAGTAGTAGAAAAGCAGGAGTAGAATGATGGTTGCATTTTGGTAGATGACAATTCATATTATACTATTTTTTCCTTTTGTGCTCCCATGGGGCTCTGCCGGATTGTTATGGCCAAGGTGAGTTTCCGCCTGGGCTGCCCCAAGCTGTCAAATCATGGGGGAGGGGTCTAGCACCTCTGCTCAGCTGGTTTGTGGTACGCTCGCTTGTGAGTCTGTCTGCCAATTCTCTCTTGGCCAGTGAAGCTGTGTTTGCTGGTGGCTGGTGATGGCGGTGTTTGCATTGGTATGTGGATTGTCTGTGGGGGCGTGATCAACAGGAGTAGGGAGCTTTAATACCAAACACAAGGCATACAGTCTGTGGAGTAGAGAGACATGTAACTTGTTGCAGCACGGGCGATCAGCGGAGTGAGAGAAGGAATGCAGTCACATTGTTACTTGCGCTCCTGTCGGTGGAACTGGTGACACGCTGGTGGCACCGCAAACTCCAGAGACTCTTTGAAAGTTGTGTGAGGAGAAACACATGAAGAATGTTGTCTAGCCTTTCAATGCCAGCTAGGTTGGATTCTTTTGTAGTCTTCTCTTCTTTTGTAGAGCTGTCTGACCAATGGTGATACACAGCTGAGAGTTTGACCATTTGGTGGAAATTTGACAGAGATGGTCTTTTTAGTTGGATGTGATTGCAGCAAAGTGATTCTTAGCCTACACTTAAACTAGCAGTATCCCATCTACGACATTCTGACAAACACGGTATAGAAGCTGTACATTTACTGTGTACATGGCCAATATTGCCTGAGGGCCAGTACACACAGCTGATAATTGCCTGTATTTATCTGTTAATTCAATGTGTGACCTGTGCACATGATGGACATAGATCGCTTTCAGGAAGTTCTGAACATCGCCGTCTGCCTGTCAATGTGATAACAACCTGTGTCCCTGCCTTGCTGCTGCTGCTGCTGATGTATCCTGCAAGTATGGATAATGCACCATAGGGCCTGTGATATATGTGTGTGTGTGTGTGAAATATATTTGGTGCTGTACCATCCTGCCAAGGGAACATGATACAGAGCTAATGACATTTTGCGATGACCTCATGCGAATTCCTACTTTTTTCAGCATAAATTTACATATTTCTGGATTTCTACTGACTGTGTGTGCAAAAGGCTGGGTGTACAATTTTCATGCCGACATTTAGCCATTGATGGTGAGCTTACCGAGTTGGATTTTTAAAATTTGAATTTTCTTCATGGCACGATTGTCTTTGAGAGCAGACATGATGAAGTTTGCTGACGCGCCTCCAAGCTCTCCTCCGCCAACAGGTGAGATATTCCATTTTTTTTTTTATTCTTAAAAAAAGATTCTTTTTTCCCCCATGCTACCCCCTGTGAAGAAATGGTGTAAATAGCAAATCACTATCCTGTGAATATTTGGTATTGATTTTCATATTCTGAGAAGCCTGTTTGTGTTCATATGTATTGTGCCCCAACCCAATCAGACAAAAACTAATTTAATCAGGCTGATTTAATCTAAAAGAGACAGTGCATTTGAGGTGGCCTTGATAATTGTTTGGTTTTGATCTGAAACCTCCCCCAATCGTCTCAGCCTTTATATTAAGTACTATTATGTCTGCAATTGATTTTATAGCATCTGATTCTCTGTTTATCATGGTCATGGCAGCAAAAAACAAACAAACAAACAAACAAACAAACAAACAAATCATCTAATTTCAGCTGGAAATCAGCTTGACTTCTCAGTGGGCCCACATTGTGGCTGGTTGAGTATTTGAGTTGCTGACTCCAAGGAATAATTTTCCTGGTATCGCATCGCAATTTTTTATGCATTTTTTATACCATTGCTAGTTTGCTACACAAACTAATTTTTGTGTAGTAGTTTTCCTCCGTAGAAGTGTACAGGATACCATTTGAAATATTATTCATTAGCTGAAATTGCTGAATTTGAGTTGGAAAATTATTCCCTGGACTCCTTTTCATTGAAGACAGTGATTTCCTCAAATTGGCCCGAATTCACAAAGGTGGTACAAATGAAACCATGGTTTAAACCATGGACAAAAACCATGGAGCACCAAGTGTCGCATGGAATATTTCGTTACGAAATCAGTCATTTCGTCGATGAAATGATTGTTTTGTAACGAAATGACAACATTTTGTAACTAAATGAACATTTCGTCAACGAAACGGTCATTTTGTCGACGAAATGACCAATTTCGTAACGAAATATTCCGTGCGACACTTGGCGCTCCATGGTTTTTGTCCATGGTTTAAACCATGGTTTCATTTGTACCACCTTTGTGAATTCGGGCCCTGGTGTTTATTATTTGCTGTCAGGGAAGCAAGAGCTACACTGTATCTTTGTGATGATTTTTTCCCCCCTCCGTAGAGTTGCTGTAAGAACTGAAAATCTTCTCCTATTGGACTTGATTCCATTGTTGCAGTATTTGTGGGACTTTCCGGAAGCCTATGTATGATGTTTAGCATCGATACCACGAAACGAATATTGACAGAAACCGTTGTAGGAAGTCGACATACACTGTAAGCAGGCTGCACGTACAATGAGTCCGCTCTACTTTTATGCCCTATAACCCACTGTACATAAACGAGACTTTCTTAGCTCTTAATGACACAGTGAAAGTAATTATAGGGACAATGAGACGACCCTTAATTGAGATAGAAATATGTGTAGGAGTTTGGGAGTTTGATTTTTATCCGTTGCATTTGATCACGACATTAAAACTGGTTGTGTTGTGTATCAGTCTCTTATTTTATTTTATTAGATTGGTAGCTGTAAAGGAGGAAGGAGGAAAAGACTACATTGTATTGTACCAAACTGTGATTGAAGGCCAGTCATTGTCAAGCAGGCTTTAGTCAGGAGAAGTGAAGAGTGTGATCAGTGAAGTATTTAAAGGGGAAATCCAGTACAAATATAAATTAGTCTGATAAAAAAGAGTAAAATCATACGAGCTCAACGGTAGAAATTTGACTGAAATCAGATGAAAAATAAAGAAGTTATGACACTTTGAAATTTTGCTAATTTCTGCAAAACAGTTCTTGTACAGTGGATATGAATAAGAAAATGAGTGAGATGACCGTGTCAAAACCTCTCAATTTTCCATTGGTCGTGTCGGAAAAAAATGACGAAAGTTCAATGTTTCTGTCATTGAAGTCTGAAACATGATGTTATTCCTGGTTGAATAATTTCAGAATAGTGATCAGTTAGATATAGGGCCTACCAGAATTTGAGCCTCGGGCAAAAATTGCATTTGAATGAAAAACTGGAAATTTTAAAATCTTATGTATGACCTATATGGCACGTTGTGAGGGGATGACATGCTCACTTTGTCATTTGCATATTCATATTCACTATTCAGGAACTGTTTCCTCAAAAATTAGCGAAACTTCAAAATGTCATAATTCCTTATTTTCCACTCGATTTCAATCAAAATTTTACTGTTGAACTCATGATATTTTACTCATTCTTATCAGACTATCTTATGTTTGGACTGGATTTTTCCCCCTTTAAATACACTGTCCCTGTAGTATCCTGGGACCAGGTTATGGTGTAATATGGTGTATGTATTCAATGAGGATAGGGTGATCATCAAGAGCTTGAAGAACATTCTGTAATCTAATAAATGGCCCTTTGTTATGTTTAGTGTGGATCTCACATCATTGTTTGTATTTTTCCCCCTCTTGCCAGAGTATCATGAATTATCTTTATGGTTTCATCAAAGGAGAAATACTGTAAGAGATGTTCGTGAAATGACCCTGTAAGGAAGAAGAAATGAAGCAAAAAATGGCAGAAATCCGGAAGGAGATCCGGAAGTCAGTGGGGAAAAAATAACACCAGAGCAAAAGTGCTCCTTTAAGCATCCTTCATATAAAAGGTTTCCAAAACATCAATAGAAATGACAAGCAAGAAAATTAATAACTGCTGTGCATTAGTTCATTAGCTTTTTCTCTGCTAATGCTAAAGTGATAGTTTTCACTTTCCTAGTCATTGTTGTTGGTTTTTTTTAGGCACCCAAAAACAAAGCCCAAAGTGGGAACTATATGTGAGTCAGTACTGTGTTGAATGCCTCGCATTTGTCACAAAAGAGCAATGTATGTAGCCAATCTGAAACAGTAAATGTACTGTACAAACACTCTCATTGCAACTGATTGACAAATTGCCCCGCATCGACTCTCATGTTTTTCCCTTCATCTACTCTGCCTCTGATTCTGTCTGTCTGTCTGTCCGTTGGCTGTCTGTCTGTCTGTCTGTCTGATGTCAAAACCTGTTGCGTTTGATTTGCTGGTTGGTGATGGATGTCATGTGTTAAGTGTATGTAGGGTGATGATAGTGAGTGATCTTGATTTGATTTCTGTGAATGACACTTGATACACCTTATCGCCGCCTGCTGAACTACAGTATCTCCCCTCCCTGCATTCTCCCTGGTAGGTATGCGATTGCGTGTCGGCACCAAGTGTATGGTATGCCAAGGGTGTCAATGACACTGACACTGAACTGAACACGAAACGAGTTGAAATGTTTAATGTAGTCAGTAGAGTATGATGCAGGAGTTAGTCGGAAGGGGGGGGGATGAGGTAGGAGGGGGCATCACAGGCAGGGATGGATTGATTTAACTGCCATTCCAAACGTTGTTCATACACTGTATTGGCCTTTGTACTGAATGGAATAAATAAAAATGGAAAGTCAGATGATTAAAAAAAAGGAAACGGGAATATGTTGGAGAGAAAAGAGGATTCACCTTCCCCTCCCCTTCCACCCAGCTTTATGTAAACCTTAGAACTTCATGGTTTCCTTGGTAGCAAATGCAGTCTTCATAGTACTGATAATCCAGTTTTCTGTCATCTAAAGCTGCCTGGTTTATGCCCATAGACTTTTGAATATATTATCATAACCATATACCTAGTCTTGTGAGGAGTATGGACAGAGCATTTCACTGTGTGTGGAAATGGTGATACCATCAAGTGAGATCCATTATGACGGCTTGCACACAGACACCAGGCTATGTGGACAAAGATACAGGAAGCTATTTTCATCTAATCCTTCTCTTTGATTGAGAACCATTCTCTGATCCTGCGGTTAAGTTATTTGTCATTGTAGTTTACATGTACTCTGTTATAATTGGAGGTGATTTCCTTGTTTTGTTACACAAGTTGGTAAGAGAAAGAAACTGAGGGGGGGGGGGGGGTGGAGAACATGTCATTCTCTGTAGGGATGCTATGATGCTGCCAGTTACCCCATTTATACTCTAAAGCGAAAGGGGGGGGGGGGGGGGTTCTGAATCCTCCTGTAGCAGTGTAGAGCAGCCTTTCAGCTCAGTTTAAACAGAGAGAATTCAGAAAAGGAGATCTGATCAGATCAGGTTCTGAAACTACCCATAGGGGATGGCTTCAAAGCATGAAATAGCAAGGAGGTACTATAGGCAAGCTCGTCTAGTAGGTCTACCTCCTTGCTTATAGGCCTAGCAGCCTTGAAGTACACCTCCCTGCTTGAAGAGCCTCGGCTGCAGTACAATGCTACAGGGTTCGAACCTCGGCTTTTTCAATCACCTGGAAGTTTTGCACTGATGGTCATTGCCAGCTACCGTAAATAACTCAGCTGGTGTAACCAACCATTGTTGATAAACGCTTCACAACTTGCACACTTTTGCGCTCAATCACGTTTGCAGTTACGTGAGAAAATTCAAAAGCCCGCACTGTGTATCCAGGGGGAACCACAGAAATGGAGCCAGTTGGGTCTGATTACGCGAACCAGCCCGAGCAGTATTAAACAGACCAGAGACCATTTTTTTTTTTTTTTTTTTGAGCAGGCTTTGATCAAACCTCTTTGAAGAGGCTCTGAAACCCACCCACAGTATAAACGGGGTAAGCGTCTTGAAACCTGGCAATGGAATGTGTTCATTTCCAAGGTGTCAAACTGCTTGAGAGGTGTGGTTCAGAGGCTACGTCTCTGCGAACGTGCACATTTTTGATATGCACAAGGACTCAGGGTGGTATGCCATGACAAGTAGGTTCATTGAAAGGAAAAATATACAAATAATGACAGCTTGTTTTGATCAAGTTTGTGTTGATTCACATGGCGATATACATGTGTCAGTGACTTCTAGGTGGGACGGCTGTATTGTTGTAGTCATATACATAGTTTCTGAAGGACACTAAAGGGCGCAATGAGTAAGCTGTACTCGAGCCAAATCAAAAACATAATTTTCAAGGTGGAATGTTATTTGTGTCTTTGGTAGCCTCTTGTTTTACTTGCAGCACCTATGATTCTGCCAAAAGACGGCTATGTTTTCAGTGTCATCTGTTTGACTTTGGCATTGTGTAATAAGCTGAGTGGGTGGATAGGTATGGATTGCACACTAATCCTTCATGTGCCATGTTCACCTACGCTCACAAACGTCACACTAACACTAGTTTCAATTGTTATTATTGTCATACCCTTCAACGCTTGGCAAATTTCAACCGAGATGTCTTTGGTTTGCCCTGCGGATTTGGAAGTATGGAAGATTTTACAGGTGAAATCATGGACAAAATGCCAGTGACTTTTCAAAAGTTTTACCCTAGAACCATTCCTTGTCATCCGTTCTCTGAATGTCTCAGGAACTCTTGGGTGATGCTGTTGTGTGAAAGGCATAATGAGGAAACTCCTAGATGAAAAGCGAAAGTCAGCATGCCAACAACATCTTGTTGACCGAATCGGCATGCTTCGTAATGTGTACTTCCACTGCGGAAGAGTGGATGCAAGAAATTCAACCCGCGCTTATTCGCTAGTTTGAGAAGGAATTTTCATTGAATATTCCACATTTGAATCCCATTGAATTTCTCAGGTGATTCTGCAAGTGACTAGGATGAAAGGGGTATATATGCAAGTGGTGTCAGATTAACCCCAGTGACAATCGGGGAGTGCCATACACTGGCACTGGGTGATAAACTTTTTTTTTAAAATTTATTCGTACTAGTCTTGCACACACCTGAAATATGCACTCCCAAAAGTTCAGCCTGCAACCTTGTGAAAGCCACGGCTATGAAACGATCCATTGACATTTGTGCAGTATAGTTGTAGTAATTAAGACTCTTATAATGAAAGAAAGATATTATTCAGAGGGGTGAAGGCT